>NC_135811.1:110272426-110572426 GCF_964213995.1 Mustelus asterias
CCCCCCCGCCCGCCCACCTGGACCCCCCCGCCCGCCCACCTGGACCCCCCCCGCCCGCCCACCTGGACCCCCCCCGCCGCCCACCTGTACCCCCCCCCGCCCGCCCACCTGTATCCCCCCCGCCCGCCCACCTGTACCCCCCCCCGCCCGCCCACCTGGACCCCCCCGCCCGCACACCTGGACCCCCCCCGCCCGCACACCTGGACCCCCCCCGCCCGCCCACCTGGACCCCCCCCGCCCGCCCACCTGGACCCCCCCGCCCGCCCACCTGGACCCCCCCGGCCCGCCCACCTGGACCCCCCCCCCGCCCACCTGGACCCCCCCCGCCCGCCCACCTGGACCCCCCCCGCCCGCCCACCTGGACCCCCCCCGCCCGCCCACCTGGACCCCCCCCGCCCGCCCACCTGGACCCCCCGCCCGCCCACCTGGACCCCCCCCGCCCGCCCACCTGGACCCCCCCCGCCCGCCCACCTGGACCCCCCCCCGCCCGCCCACCTGGGCCCCCCCCGCCCGCCCACCTGGACCCCCCCGCCCGCCCACCTGGACCCCCCCCCACCTGACCCGCCCGCCCACCTGGACCCCCCCCGCCCGCCCACCTGGACCCCCCCCCCCCCGCCCGCCCACATGGACCCCCCCCCGCCCACCTGGACCCCCCGCCCGCCCGCCCACCTGGACCCCCCCCCCGCCCACCCACCTGGACCCCCCCGCCCACCCACCTGGACCCCCCCCCCCGCCCACCCACCTGGACCCCCCCCCCCCCCCCCCCCCGCCCACCTGGACCCCCCTCCCCCCGCCCGCCCAGCTGGACCCCGCCCGCCCAGCTGGACCCCGCCCCCCCGCCCGCCCAGCTGGACCCCCCCCCCCGCCCGCCCAGCTGGACCCCCCCCCCCCCCCGCCCGCCCAGCTGGACCCCCCCCCCGCCCGCCCAGCTGGACCCCCCCCCCCCCCCGCTCGCCCAGCTGGACCCCCCCGCCCGCCCCACCTGGAACACCCCCCGCCCGCCCACCTGGACCCCCCCCCCCCCGCCCGCCCACCTGGACCCCCCCCCCCCGCCCGCCCACCTGGACCCCCCCCCCCCGCCCGCCCACCTGGACCCCCCCCCCCGCCCGCCCACCTGGACCCGCCCGCCCGCCCACCTGGACCCCCCCCCCCGCCCGCCCACCTGGACGCCCGCCCGCCTGGACCCCCCCCGCCCGCCTGGACCCCCCCCCCCCCCGCCCGCCCGCCTGGACCCCCCCGCCCGCCCACCTGGACCCCCCCCCCCCTCCCGCCCGCCCACCTGGACCCCCCACCTGGACCCCCCCCCGCCCGCCCACCTGGACCCCCCCCCCCCCCCCCCCCCGCCCGCCCACCTGGACCCCCCCCCCCCCCCCCGCCCGCCCACCTGGACCCCCCCCCCCCCCCCCCGCCCGCCCACCTGGACCCCCCCCCCCCCCCCCGCCCGCCCACCCACCTGGACGCCCGCCCGCCTGGACCCCCCCCCGCCCGCCCGCCCGCCTGGACCCCCCCGCCCGCCCACCTGGAACCCCCCCGCCCACCTGGACCCCCCCCCCCCCCCCGCCCGCCCACCTGGACCCCCCTCCCCGCCCGCCCACGGACCCCCCCCCCCCCCCGCCCGCCCACCTGGACCCCCCCCCCCCCCGCCCGGCCAACCTGGACCCCCCGCCCGCCCACCTGGACCCCCGCCCGCCCACCTGGACCCCCCCCGCCCGCCCACCTGGACGCCCGCCCGCCTGGACCCCCCCCCCCGCCCGCCCGCCTGGACCCCCCCGCCCGCCTGGGACCCCCCCCCGCCCGCCCGCCTGGACCCCCCCGCCCGCCCGCCTGGACCCCCCGCCCGCCCGCCTGGACCCCCCCGCCCGCCCGCCTGGACCCCCCCCGCCCGCCCGCCTGGACCCCCCCGCCCGCCCGCCTGGACCCCCCCGCCCGCCCGCACCCCCCCCGCCCGCCCGCCTGGACCCCCCCCGCCCGCCCGCCTGGACCCCCCCCGCCCGCCCGCCTGGACCCCCCCCGCCCGCCCGCCTGGACCCCCCCGCCCGCCCGCCTGGACCCCCCCCGCCCGCCCGCCTGGACCCCCCCGCCCGCCCGCCTGGACCCCCCCCGCCCGCCCGCCCGCCTGGACCCCCCCCGCCTGCCCGCCTGGACCCCCCCGCCCGCCCGCCTGGACCCCCCCGCCCGCCCACCAGGACACCCTGCCCGGCCCCCCTGCCCTGCCCCCCTGCCCTGCCCCGCCCCCCTTCCCGCCTCTGCCCCCGGCCCCCCCAGAGGACTGGGGTTTGATTCCCGGCTTGGGTCACTGTCTGTACGGAGTTTGCATGTTCACCCCGTGTCTGCGTGGGTTTCCTCCGGGTGCTCCGGTTTCCTCCCACTGTCTGAAAGATGTGCTGATTTGGGTGCATTGGCTGTGCTAAATTCTCCCTCTGTTTACCTGAACAGGCACCGGAGTGTGGCGACTAGGGGATTTTCACAGCAACCTCACTGCAGTGTTAATGTAATCCTACTTGTGACACTAATAAATAAACTTCAAAATCCCCACCCTCCACCCCATCCCCAAACCCCCATCCTTCTGGAATTCAAATTCACACACTATCGCCAGGATACAGTTCTATCCGCATAGATGGGTATTGCAAATTGCTTCCTGTCCCCCCACACACTGATTCTCACTGGGATACAGTTCCACACAAAGTGACTCTCACTGGGATACAGTTCCGCACACACTGACTCTCACTGGGATACAGTTCCATACACACTGACTCTCACTGGGATATAGTTCCACACACACTGACTCTCACTGGGATACAGTTCCACACACACTGACTCTCACTGGGGTACAGTTCCACATACACTGACTCTCACTGGGTTACAGTTCCACACACACTGACTCTCACTGGGGTACAGTTCCACACACACTGACTCTCACTGGGATATAGTTCCACCTGTCCCTCATGTCAGCCTGCATCACAACCCAGAAGGTGAGCATGAGCATTCCTAATGATTTACCTGTTCCCTGCCTGATGTTTGAGGCTCCATCCCTGGCATTGCCCCTCTCAGTAACTGCCACTGTGTGAATGCTGGGTTGCCTCTGAGTGATGAGTTTATGCTGAGCTGCTGCTGATGGCTATTTTTGTTTTCCTTTGCCAGGCTGGTCCTGTGCTGATGACTGTAGGTATAACTGTATGTGGGCGACAGTTGGACTGTACCTTAAAGAAGGACATAAAGTGCCTCAGTTTCATGGCAAGGTAATTGTGCGATGCTCTGAGTTGCATATTGATAACTAGCTATGCTAATGGAACATTTGCAATCTGTTTCCTGTGGGCAGCTGGCCCGCCGTCTGAGCCCCTGGACTTGACCCCTGTCTCCCGGCCCATCACCACGTTTTCCCCTGCCGGCCCACACCGTGACCCACTCTCATGGTGACCCAGCCCCCACTCCGCCAGCCCTCCCAGCCTACTCGCTGGCACACCCCCTCCCGGCTCCCTCACCATGACCACTCCCAGCTCACTCCATCACTGTTAGGCCCTATCCTCGGTCCCCTGTGAGACCCTGCCAGCGCCTCAATGCAAGGCCCTGGCCTCTCTGCCATGACATCACTGATCATGCAGACGCCATTATGCCATAGAGTCATAGAGGTTTACAGCATGGAAACAACTTGTCCATGCCGAGTTGGTGTCTTCTCCCTGACCACAGGTAGATGACAGTAATGGAAGGGTTAGGATGCCAGGTTATTTCTCTACTTTCATAGATAACGCTCTATTTCTTTTTTCCAGTGGCCCTTCTACCGATTCCTCTTCTTCCAGGAGCCTGCTTCCGCTGTTGCCTCTATACTGAATGGTCTGGCCAGCTATGTTATGTTGAGCAGGTACCGGGCAGCAGTGCCTTTTGAGTCTCCGATGTACCATTCTTGCATCTCCTTTGCCATGGTAACATCAATACTTCTGCTATTCTGCAATTGTAAAACATTGTGTATTTGGGCCTGTTTGACAGAGATGCTATAGAAAAGTAAACACAGGCTGATACTCACAATGTTCATCTCTTTGACTGTACAGAACTCCCAGCACCAGCAGGTGAGCTGGACCTCCTGTTCTGCACCTTTCCACATTGCGATTTACACTTGTTTGTATGGTGAATCCCTGGAAATGGTGATGCATCATAGAACATAGAACAGTACAGCACAGAACAGGCCCTTCGGCCCACGATGTTGTGCCGAGCTTTATCTGAAACCAAGATCAAGCTATCCCACTCCCTATCATCCTGGTGTGCTCCATGTGCCTATCCAATAACCGCTTAAATGTTCCTAAAGTGTCTGACTCCACTATCACTGCAGGCAGTCCATTCCACACCCCAACCACTCTCTGCGTAAAGAACCTACCTCTGATATCCTTCCTGTATCTCCCACCACGAACCCTATAGTTATGCCCCTTGTAATAGCTCCATCCACCCGAGGAAATAGTCTTTGAACGTTCACTCTATCTATCCCCTTCATCATTTTATAAAGCTCTAATAAGCCTCCCCTCAGCCTCCTCCGCTCCAGAGAGAACAGCCCTAACTCCCTCAACCTTTCCTCATAAGACCTACCCTCCAAACCAGGCAGCACCCTGGTAAATCTCCTCTGCACTCTTTCCAGCGCTTCCACATCCTTCTTATAGTGAGGTGACCAGAACTGCACACAATATTCCAAATGTGGTCTCACCAAGGTCCTGTACAGTTGCAGCATAACCCCACGGCTCTTAAACTCCAACCCCCTGTTAATAAAAGCTAACACACTATAGGCCTTCTTCACAGCTCTATCCACTTGAGTGGCAACCTTCAGAGATCTGTGGATATGGACCCCAAGATCTCTCTGTTCCTCCACAGTCTTCAGAACCCTACCTTTGACCCTGTAATCCACATTTAAATTAGTCCTACCAAAATGAATCACCTCACATTTATCAGGGTTAAACTCACAAGCAGAATGTTATCAGGCTCTTGGCACGGCCTGCTGGGGATATGTGGAGGGGAAGTGTGAGACATCACATTGAACCTGCTCCTGTTCTCACCCTTTGTCCCCAGAGGAATCGGGAGTTGGAACCCAGGCTGGTTTCTCTCTTCCCTGGTCCTGGGCTACATTTCTGTCCCTGTCAGACTGTGTGCAAAGGGCGGTGGATGTGCAGCTATGCAGCACTCCTTTATTGGGTGACTTCATGACGTGGCTGAAGAGTTTCTTATTGTATCTTTTCAGTGGAAGTCTTTAGATGAAAATGAAGGAAGTTATACTAAATCTTTATAAACCACAGGGCGCAGCCCCAGATAGGGGATTGTGTCCAATTCTGAGCACGGCTCTTGAGGAAGGATGTCGAAGCCTCAGACAGACCATGGCGAAGATTTGCTGTAGTACCCAGGGGCTTCAGTTATGAGGAGAGACCGGAGAAATGGCAATTGTTCTCCTTCCAGTCGAGAAGGCTCAGAGGAGATTTAGTGAGGTGTTCAAAATCAGTGTTTTGATAGAATGAATAAGGAGAAATTGTTTCCAGGGGAGAGAGAATCTGGAACCAGAGAGACTCCGATTTAAAGAGTTAAGAACCAGGTGGGAGATGAGGCAAAAAATTTTTCTACACAGCAAGTTGTGATCTGGAATGTGCCGTCTGAAAGGTTGGTGGAAGCAGATTCAATAGTAATTTTCAAAAGGGAACTAGATTTGAAGTGGAAAATGTCAGAACCGTGGGGAAGAGCTCTTTCCAAGTGCTTGAACAGGCATGATGGGCGAAGAGACCTCCCATCCTGCATGATTCCAGCAGAGGCTTGTGCTGAGCTCCCCCTACTCCAAGAATTAGTGTTAATGCCCTTCTCCCATGGTGGGATTGACTTCTGCTGATGCACGACTGAATGGTTGTGACTGTGTGCTGTGTTCCAGTTTCCTCTGCCCTGTTCCCTCATCATTGTGCTGTTAAATTAGATTGAACATGTTAAACATGTGCAGTGTTAAAAGTCCCTAAATCGACCTCTAGGGTCTTTAATGTGAATGATATTCAAAATGATTGTCCACACTTCTCTTCCGGTAGGTCACCCTTAATGCCTGGCTTTGGTCCACAGTCTTCCACACACGTGACACTCCGCTAACTGAGGCAAGTAGTCAGATTTGAGGGGCTGCAGCCTCTGTTATAACCGAACACTCGTGGCTTGAGACATGATAAGCAGTATTGGTTTTATTGTAATCTTAATTTTGCAGAAGATGGATTACTTCTGTGCTTCATCAGTGGTGCTGTACTCCATCTACCTGTGCTGTGTCCGGTGAGTCTTTCCTGTTGGGATTCCGTGTGTTATAGCACTGTTCGATGACTCCACCCTATAACCACCATCACAGATTCCAGGTTCGACTCCTGGCTGGCTCGATGCCAATTTGAAAAATAGTTCGTCAACTCATCCTTAAAAGAGGCCACCATCACAGCAGCTGGTTTCAGTCTGATAGGCTGAGTTTCTGACTGTAGATTTCCCACATCATTAAATGGCACCCTGCAGTTTTATTAAAGACATGGTGTCTATGAAACCCCCTCAAGCCTCAGGCCCTAGCCAATTTCAGATAGCTGCGACTCGAGCTCCGTTCCAGCACCTGAGCTAAACAATCTGAGCCTAAGGGAGTGCTGCATTGTACAATGTTAATTAAAGGTCCCATCAGCTCTCTTGGGTAGACATAAAGATCCCATGGCACTAGAAACAGAGGAGCACTCCCTGGTCAATATTTACCCCTCAATCAGCAATATGTTATCTGGCCATTCTCACATTGTTGTTTGTAGGAGCTGTGTGTAAATTGGCTGCCGTGTTTTCTACATTGCAACAGTTCACTACACTTCAGAATTATTCCATTAGCTGTAAAGCCCTTTGGGAAGTTGGGTAATTGTGGAAAGCAGTATAAAAAAAATACAAGTCTTTAGTGTTTGTTTTTAGCGGTGGGGGAGTGATGTTACACCACCCCTCCTGTCAGGAGGAAGGTGTCAGAGGGAGAATGGGGTTGTTTATAATGGGTTTCTGAGATTGGCTGTCTGTTCCGGCTGCCTCACTGCAGTGCAGGGGATGCAGTTCTGGCCTTCAGGAGGTGAGAACCTTATCATTGGTGTAAATCATGATCCCACAGTCGGTGCAAGCCCCAATTAGCCTGGGCACAGCCATTGCAAAAGCAAAGGACCTCACCAAGGTTAGTGCCCCTCTTCCAAAACCTTCCCAAGGAAAACCATGGGCAGCCCAACCCCTTCCATTCAGCAACCCCTTCTTTCCCCACGATCCCTGCCTCTGTGTTTCCGAAATCTCCTGCGTCCCTTCTGGCTGATCAGCTGTTAAGTGGCCCGGGATAAAAGGCCTGAAATCTGGGTCTTTGTTTGTTCCCTGCCCTCAGTCAAACTCTGAGCTACAGGGGCAACGGCCAGAGATGGAATGGGGTTGTGGGGGAGGAGGAGGATGGATTCGGGAAATTGAAGACAATTTGAAGGAATGGGTTTGGAATGTTTGCAATGTGTGGGGTTGAGAAGGTGCGTGCTTTGTGCTGCGAGAGACGGGGTGTTCTTTCTGGCTTTCAGTGCCTGCTCCAACTCCCTCTTTATCAAGTCCTTCAATATTGAGAAGCATTTTATAAGAGTTTAGTAGTTAACGCCAGTGCAGTAGCAGGAGTCCGACGCTACTTGGATCTCTCTATAGGATGTGCCTGACGCACAGTATCTGCTGAATGCTACCTCTCGACCTCTGGCACTGTTCCTTCTCTAGGACCTTGGGTTTGACTCGCCCCTGGACATCCAGTCTTTTTGGGGCACTTCTCATCATATTGTTCGCGGGTCACGTCTGGTACCTCACCTACGTGCGTTTTGACTATGGATACAACATGACTGCCAACATTTTAATAGGTAAGAGAGGCTCCGACTGGAGTCTAACTTGTTCCTTATTTTAGTAAGAATGTATTTAAAGTAGGAAGGCTTCTGTATCCCTGGGATTAAATCCAGCCAAGACTGTCTGAGTACAGGGAACTTTACTCTGTATCTAACCCCGTGCTGTACCTCTCCTGGGAGTGTTTGATGGGGACAGTGTAGAGGGAACTTTACTCTGTATCTAACCCCGTGCTGTACCTCTCCTGGGAGTGTTTGATGGGGAACAGTGTAGAGGGAACTTTACTCTGTATCTAACCCCGTGCTGTACCTCTCCTGGGAGTGTTTGATGGGGACAGTGTAGAGGGAACTTTACTCTGTATCTAACCCCGTGCTGTACCTGTCCTGGGAGTGATTGATGGGGACAGTGTAGAGGGAGCTTTACTCTGTATCTAACCCCGTGCTGTACCTGTCCTGGGAGTGTTTGATGGGGGACCGTGTAGCGGGAGCTTTACTCTGATCTAACCACATGCTGTACCCGTCCTGGGAGTGTTTGATGGGGGACAGTGTAGAGGGAGCTTTACTCTGATCTAACCACATGCTGTACCCGTCCTGGGAGTGTTTGATGGGGGACAGTGTAGAGGGAGCTTTACTCTGTATCTAACCCTCTGTATCTAATCCGTCCTGTACCTGTCCTGGGAGTGTTTGATGGGGACAGTGTAGAGGGAGCTTTACTTGGTATCTAACCCCATGCTGTACCTGTCCTGGGAGTGTTTGATGGGGTACAGTGTAGAAGGAGCTTTACTCTGTGTCTAACCCCGTGCTGTACCTGTCCTGGGAGTGTTTGATGGGGGACAGTGTAGAGGGAACTTTACTCTGTATCTAACCCCATACTGTACCCGTCCTGGGAGTGTTTGATGGGGGACAGTGTAGAGGGAGCTTTACTCTGCATCTAACCCTCTGTATCTAACCCGTCCTGTACCTGTCCTGGGAGTGTTTGATGGGGACAGTATAGAGGGAGCTTTACTCTGTATCTAACCCTCTGTATCTAACCCGTGCTGTACCTGTCCTGGGAGTGTTTGATGGGGACAGTGTAGAGGGAGCTTTACTTGGTATCTAACCCCGTGCTGTACCTGTCCTGGGAGTGTTTGATGGAGATAGTGTCAAAGGCTTTGCTAAAATCCATATCAACTACATCAACTGAAGTTCCCTCATCCACATACTTGATCAGGTTTTCAAAAAATTCTATCGAATTTGTTAGGTATGACCTCCCTGTGACAAAGCCATGCTGACAGTCCTTAATTAACCCAAACCTTTCCAAGTGGAGATTAATTCTCTCCTTCAGAATTTTCTCCAATAGTTTCCCTACCACTGATGTGAAACTCGCCAATCTGTAATTCCCTGGTTCATTTCTACTACCTTTCTTGAAAAGTGGAACCACAATACCCACCCTCCAGTCCCCTGGCACTTACCCCGTGGCCAGAGAGGAATTAAAAATTTGTGTCAGAGCCTCTGCAATTTCCTGCCCCGCCTCCCACAGCAGCCTGGGGTGCAATTCATCCGGGCCAGATCCTGCCTTATTTTAATAAAATCTGCCTTTTCCCCCAATCCAAAGCCATCTTTTGCAGACCATCTTTCTCCTTGTCCTAAATAAACTTGAACTGTACCGTGTTGTGATCGCTATTGTTAAAATGCTCCCCCACTGCCACTTTGAACATTTCATTCCCTAGAACCAGATCCGGCCCTGCTCCAACCCTTGTTGGGCCTTCTATATATTGATACAAAAAATTCCCCGAATACATTTAAAGAAATCCTTTACACTCTGACTATCCCAATTTATGTTGGGGAAGTTGAAATCCTCGAGTAAGATTAGCCAATGAGTATTTTTACACACCTCAGTCAATTGTCTACATATTTGCTCCTCTATTTCCTGCTGACTTTTTGGGAGCCTGCAATACACTCCCACTAATGCGGCGGCGGCCCCCTTTAAAAGTTAAACGTTTATTTATTAGTCACAAGTAGGCTTACATTAACACTGCAATGAAGTTACTGTGACAATCCCCTAGTCACCACACTCCAGCACCTGTTCGGGCGGATGCACCTAACCAGCTTTATATTCCTAAGCTCTCCTCACAAAGCCTCATTTGAAGACCCTTCAAAGTTTTCATCTCTCCTTATTGCAGTAATTGACTCCTTAATTAAGAGTGCAAGACCACCTCCCCTTCTATACCCTCCCCTGTCTCACCGAAAGATCCTCTATCCTGCAATGCCGAGTTGCCAGTCCTGCCCTTCCTTTAACCATGTTTCTGTGACAGTAACAATATCGCTCTTCCATGTGTCAATTCACGCTCTTAACCTGTCAGTCTTACCTATTGTCAAGGACCAGATCAGAAACCTTAAGATGTTTTCTGCAGTTTGTCTAGACCCTAACTTTTACATTTGATTTTGGCAGTAGGGTGAGCATAAGGTATGATTCAAGTGACCCACTAGGAAGCTTTTATCAAAACTTTATTTAAGAACACAGAATATAACAAAAACAATTAGCATAACCGTTACCAATTAAAATACTTAACATGACAAAGCATAATTCTTAACAGCTAGCTATCTCTGTTGTTCCAATTTAAAGCAATACCCCATCGACATATACCCATCTTCAGAATTAGCACAAAAACAAGTTTGGTCGTGCAGTGCTGAACTTTCAGCCTTTTAACACTTCTGGACAGAGATCCAGACAGCAGTTTCGAGAGAAGGATATATTCTCAAAACAGCAAAACTACAGCGAAATGTATCGAGTCTCTGGCAGCCCCCAATCTCCAAATGTCAGAGACAGAAAGGGATGCGTCTCTTTCTGCCGCTTCCAAAGCAGCAACTCTCACAGAGCAAGATCTCTGCGAAAGAGACGTATCTCCTGACAAATTCCCGTCTCCAACTTAAGCGAGAGGCTAAGAGAAGTACTGCTGTCTCTTAACGCAGAAGCACGTGGTCATCCAGGACCCTGGCAGCGTCCGACACTCCCCACATATAACCAGCCGCACATCCCACTCTCTGTCCTCCTTTGACATGTCTTAAATGTAAAATTCACACCTTAGACTAGAACAATTCTGAACACAGAAAGTAAATACTTTTCCAAATTAAGTTTCGTTTAGCTTCTGCTATTTAAACACAGTCCCTAATATCAGATTCTCACCAACCAAAAGCTTACACTTTCCTGTGACGTCAATCTTGAAATAATTTCAATCTCAGCGCGCTGTCTGAACAGTGGCTGCCCCGGTGAAGGGTGTGTCCCCCCCAGGTCCGGGTTCCCCGCTGCCCAAGGGTGAGTGACAGTCTACCCCGCGCTCTCTAATGTCGCTGTCCCGGTGAAGGGTGTGCGTCCCCCAGGTCCGGGTTCCCCGCTGCCCAAGGGTGAGTGACAGTCTACCCCGCGCTCTCTAATGTCGCTGTCCCGGTGAAGGGTGTGTCCCCCCCAGGTCCGGGTTCCCCGCTGCCCAAGGGTGAGTGACAGTCTACCCCGCGCTCTCTAATGTCGCTGTCCCGGTGAAGGGTGTGCGTCCCCCAAGTCCGGGTTCCCCGCTGCCCAAGGGTGAGTGACAGTCTACCCCGCGCTCTCTAATGTCGCTGTCCCGGTGAAGGGTGTCCCCCCAGGTCCGGGTTCCCCACGCCCGAAGATGAGCTGAAAAGGTTTGCAGGATGAGAGAGTGATGTTGTAGTTTGTACTGAGATGAGGTGAAATTTCCTTCTTCAGAGGGTTGCTAATTTTTGGGATTCTTTACCCAAGGAAGCTGTGGACTCTGAGTGGCTCGATATATTTAAGATTAAAGTTGATGGATGTTTGGGCTCAAAGTGAATCAGGAGGTGTGGGAATTGGGTGGGACAGTAGAGTTGGGATGGAAGTCCAGCCGGGATCTTAGTGAATGGCAGAGCAATCTCGAGGGGTCTTGTGTCTGACTCCAGCTGATATTTCTCACTTTCTAATGGGGAACCTGCTTCTCACTCTGGTTCCAGGGTTGATAAACCTGCTGTGGTGGCTCAGTTGGTGCCTGTGGAACCGACCCCTCCTCCCCTACGTGTGGAAGTGTATGATGGTGGTGGTAATGCTGCATGGACTGGCTTTCCTGGAGCTCCTCGACTTCCCTCCGTGGCTGTGGGTGTTCGATGCTCATGCGGTCTGGCACTTCAGCACCATCCCTGTGCCCTTCCTCTTTTACAGGTCAGTGAGCATCAACTCTTGTGAGCTCGCCACTCGTATAATCATTAAATTCCGCAGCACAACAGGAGACCATCCACTCAATTGTGCCACTGCTGGTTCTATGCTGGAGTTATCCAGTGAATCCCACTGCCCCTCCTCTTACCCCGACTGCCCCGCAAAATGTCCTTTTCAAATATTTATCCAATTTTTTGGAAGTAAAGATAATTCCTCATCTCCCAATCGGGACCTTTCACCAATTATCTTAAATCTCTGTCCTCTTGTTTAAAGTTTATTTATTAGTGTCACAAGTAGGCTTACATTAACACTGCAATGAAAATCCCCGAGTCACCTCACTCCAGCGCCTGTTCGGGTACCTTGAGGGAGAATTTCACCTGACCACGTCTTTCGGACTGTGGGAGGAAACCAGAGTACCTGGAGGAAACCCACGCAGACACGGGGAGAACGTGCAGACTCCGCACAGGCAGTGACCCGAGCTGGGAATCAAACCCAGGTCCCTGGCGCTGTGAGACAACAGTGCTAACCCACTGTGCCACCGTGCCGTGTTATCAAACCTCCTGCCAGTGGAAACAGTTTCTTATTTACTCTTTCAAAGCTATTTATAATTCGGAACATCTCTATTAACCCCCCCGCCTCCCCTTAACCTCCTCTGCTCCGAGCAGGAAAATCCCAGCCGGTTACTGCTGAAAAAGAAAAGAGAATTTTTAAACAGGACCCACCTGAGCTCTACGTCCAGAGGCCCCTTCAGCCTCCTGCGTCCAGAGGCCCTTTCAGCCTCCTGCGCCCAGAGGCCCCTTCAGCCTCCTGCATCCAGAGGCTCCCTTCAGCCTCCTGCGCCCAGAGGCCCCTTCAGCCTCCTGCGTCCAGAGGCCCAGAAATCAAATGTTCAATCCTTACCAGTGTAGTTCACGAGCTTTATCTGGGGAGTGATTGGGAAGCACCTTGCTAACACCAAACCCCAGCCCCACTCAGTCTGACACGGAACCCCCGCCCCACACTCAGTCTGACACGGAACCCCCACCCCACACTCAGTCTGACACTGAACCCCCGCCCCACTCAGTCAGTCTGACACTGAACCCCCGCCCCACGCTCAGTCTGACACGGAACCCCAGCAGCTCTGTCTCTGTGGGTTTTGTCTTTGTGCTATTTTCGAATCGTGTCCCCTTATTAGTTGCGGTGGTTAATTGCCGATTGGCTAGTTTCCTCAGGCAGATTGATACAGTGTGGGAATGTGCGTGTGGGGGAGAAGGACCCAGTCTGTGGATTTTGGAATCTTTGGGTTTTAACCGGATGAAAAACCTTTTTCAGTGAGGTTTAGTGGGACAGTGTGAGACTATACTAACTCTCTGTCTCTGTCTCTCTCCCCCATTCCGCCAGCTTCCTGATTGATGACAGCCTGCACCTCCTCAATGTGAAATCTGAATAAGCGTACCGGTCAGCTGCTGTGTCCAGTGACTGCAATGTGAATGTATGAGATGCTGACACAGTGGATGCTCATTTCAGCACTTAACCCTATGTATACTTTGCACTTCATTCTAAAAGTAAAAACAAACTACTGCGGATGTTGGAATCTGAAACGAAAACAGAAAATGCTGGAAAATCTCAGCAGGTCTGGCAGCATCTGTGGGGAGAGAATAGAGCTGACGTTTCGAGTCTGGATGACCCTTTGGACTGTCAGATCTGCTGAGATTTTCCAGCGTTTTCTGTCATTCTAAATGTGTTGGTTTACACTAAGACAAGGAGGTAGCCAGTTAACACATGCTATTGGCATTTAGTCCTCGGTCAAAACTCAAGTAGAAATTTGTGGGGAAAAGGCAGAGAATGGGACTTGATGAGTTGCACTTGATAAAAAAAAAACTTTGGGATGTGGGCATCGCTGGCTGGGCCAGCATTTATTACCCATCCCTAATTGCCCTTGAGAAGGTGGTGGTCAGCTGCCTTCTTGAAACACTGCAGCCCATTGTGGTGTAGGTACACCCACAGTGCTGTTAGGGAGGGAGTTCCAGGATTTTGACCCACAACAGGGAAGGAACGGCCAATATATTTCCAAATCAGGACGGTGAGTGAGTTGGAGGGGAAGACGGTGGCCTCCCTGTCCTAGGTTGTAGAGGTTGCAGGTTTGGAAGGTGCTGTCAAAGGAGGCATGCCAGGTTTCTGCATTGTACCAGGGAGATGGAGAACACGGCTGCCACTGTGCATCAGCGGTGGAGGGAATGAATATTAAACGGGGTGGATGAGGCACCAATCAAGTGGGCTGTCTTATCCTGGATGGTGTCAAGCTTCAAGTGTTGTTGGAGCTGCACCCATCCAGGCAAGTGGGGAGTATTCGATCACATCCCTGACTTGTGCCTTGTTGTAGATGGTGGACAGGCTTTGGGGAAGGTGGGGGGGCGGGGGGGGGAGAGGGGGGGGTCAGGAGCTGAGTTACTCGTTGCCGAATTCCCAGCCTCTGACCTGCTCTCGCAGTCACTGTATCGATGTGGCTGGACTGAGTTTACTTGCTGCTCAATGGGAACTCCAGAATGTGATTGAATGTCATGGGGCAATGGTTCGATCCTCTCTGGCTGGAGATGGTCATTGTCTGGCACTTTGTGTGGCGCGAATGTTATTTGCCATTTGACAGCCCAAGCCTGGATATTATAAGAACATAAGAAATAGGAGCAGGAGTAGGCCATCTGGCCCTTCGAGCCTGCCCCGCCATTCAACAAGATCATGGCTGATCTGAAGCGAATCAGTTCCACTTACCCGCCTGCTCCCCATAACCCCTAATTCCCTTATCGATCAGAAAACTATCTACCCGTGATTTAAACATATTCAACGAGGAAGCCTCCACCACTTCAATGGGCAGAGAATTCCAGAGATTCACTACCCTCTGAGAGAAGAAGTTCCCCCTCAACTCTGTTCTGAACCGGCCCCCCCTTATTTTGAGGCTGTGCCCTCTAGTTCTGGTTTCCCTTCTAAGTGGAAAGAATCTCTCCACCTCTACCCTATCCAGCCCCTTCATTATCTTATATGTCTCTATAAGATCACCCCTCATCCTTCTAAACTCCAACGAGTACAGACCCAATCTGTTTAATCTCTCCTCATAAGCCACACCCCTCATCTCCGGTATCAACCTGGTGAACCTTCTCTGCACTCCCTCCAAGGCCAATATATCCTTTCGCAAATAAGGGGACCAAAACTGCACACAGTACTCCAGTTGCGGCCTCACCAGTGCCCTGTACAGTTGCAGCAAGACCTCCCTGCTTTTATATTCTATCCCCCTCGCGATAAAGGCCAACATTCCATTCGCCTTCTTGATCACCTGCTGCACCTGCAGACTGAGTTTTTGCGATTCGTGCACAAGGACCCCCAGGTCCCTCTGCACAGTCGCACGGTATAATTTTTCTCGATTTAAATAATATTCCAATTTACTATTATTTCTTCCAAAGTGGATAACCTCACATTTGCTAACGTTATATTCCATCTGCCAGATCCTCGCCCACTTGCTCAGCCTATCCAAATCTCTCTGCAGACTTTCCGTGTCCTCCACACAATTCGCAATTTCTTTCAGTACCCTATATTGTCCAGGTCTTGCTGCATTTGGACACGGACTGCTTCAGTATCTGAGGGGCTGAATGGTGCTGAACATTGTGCAATCATTAGCGAACATCTCCACTTCTGACATTGAGCATCCCCACCAAGAATCGGACATCATGACAGAAGGAAGGTCATCAATGAAACAGCTGAAGAGTTTGACCCTGTCGCTATCCTTAGGAACTTGCAGAGAGCTGAATACAGACACCAGGAACCAAATGGCCCCCTTCTGGGCTGTAACTGTTCAGATTCTCAGTGACACCGTCTCCTGATCCCAGAGCTAGTCTCCTGGCCCTGCCCTTTGCCTGTTTTTAATCGGAAACACTAATTGCTTTTTACAGGATTTTGTTTGGAGACTGGAATCCTGATCACTCTGAACTTGCTTCACTTCCCACTGCTGCCACCAGATGGCACTGAACACCCAGAGCTGCCTTTAGCATCTGTTTCCATGTTCACCTGAGTGGTTGGGGAGGGGGGGGAAGGGGAGGTGGGGTGAGGGTGGGGAAAGGGGGGGGGAGAGGGGCCGCTTCGTTCTTTGCTCAGATTGAATCAGCTGAGAAAATGCCCTTTACCCCCCCCCCCCCCCCCCCCCGCCGCCCCCACTCTGTACACCAGGTACTGTGTGTTTGGTGGGAAGTGGGAGTGAAAATGGCCACAAAGCCGGTGCAGGTGTGAATGAAATGATTAATCTGTAAACTCTTTTCCTGTTTATTGCCTTTTCCACAAACCCTGAATGCCTGTGAAGTGAGTGGTTAAATCCACCCTCTGAATATTGGTGAAATGTGTTAAAAAGCTTCAATAAAGATATAGAACACTGGGTTTTTAATAAATATGTCAGAATTTGGGAACTGCCAACCTAACAGCTGACGGGGACCCCATCACCCTGCGAACATACCGAGTAAAGAGCACCAGCTTCATCTTCCCAAGGGAACCTGGGATCAGCAATAATTACCGTTTTTTCTTCTCCATGTGACCGAGGATTTAACGCAGTCATTCTCTGTTCGATAAGGTCCCCCATGCAAGACTTCTTGAGAAAGTGAGAGGGCATGGGATCCAAGGGGCTGTTGCCTTGTGGATCCAGAACTGGCTTGCCTGCAGAAGGCAGAGAGTGGCTGTGGAGGGGTCTTTCTCTGCATGGAGGTCAGTGACCAGTGGAGTGCCCCAGGGATCTGTTCTGGGACCCTTGCTGTTTGTCATTTTCATAAATGACCTGGATGAGGAAGTGGAGGGATGGGTTGGTAAGTTTGCTGACGACACCAAGGTAGGTGGTGTTGTGGATAGTTTGGAGGGATGTCAGAAGTTGCAGCGAGACATAGATAGAATGCAAGACTGGGCGGAGAAGTGGCAGATGGACTTCAACCCGGATAAGTGTGTAGTGATCCATTTTGGCAGATCCAATGGGATGGAGCAGCAGTATAAATTGAAGGGTACCATTCTTAGCAGTGTAGAGGATCAGAAGGACCTTGGGGTCCGGGTCCATAGGACTCTTAAATCGGCCTCGCAGGTGGAGGATGCGGTCAAGAAGGCGTATGGCGTACTAGCCTTCATTAATCGAGGGATTGAGTTTAGGAGTCGGGAGATAATGCTGCAGCTTTATAGGACCCTGGTTAGACCCCACTTGGAGTACTGCGCGCAGTTCTGGTCACCTCATTACAGGAAAGATGTTGAAGCCATTGAAAGGGTGCAGAGGAGATTTACAAGGATGTTGCCTGGATTGGGGGGCATGCCTTATGAGGATAGGTTGAGGGAGCTTGGTCTCTTCTCCCTGGAGAGACGAAGGATGAGAGGTGACCTGATAGAGGTTTACAAGATGTTGAGGGGTCTGGATAGGGTGGACTCTCAGAGGCTATTTCCAAGGGCTGAAATGGTTGCTACGAGAGGACACAGGTTTAAGGTGCTGGGGGGTAGGTACAGGGGGGATGTCAGGGGTAAGTTTTTCACTCAGAGGGTGGTGGGTGAGTGGAATCGGCTGACGTCGGTGGTGGTGGAGGCAAACTCGTTGGGGTCTTTTAAGAGACTTCTGGATGAGTACATGGGATTTAATGGGATTGAGGGCTATAGATAGGCCTAGAGGTGGGGATGTGATCGGCGCAACTTGTGGGCCGAAGGGCCTGTTTGTGCTGTGGCTTTCTATGTTCTATGTTCTATATGTTCTGTTACCCTGTTTAAAATCGCTTCTCGGCCTTTTGGCTAAGATCAAGTGTAGTATCGGATCTGCACTTGGTTGAGGTCATGAGGTTACGCTGAGGCTTCATGTGTTTCATATGAAGCAATTTTTAAAAGCGGCATCTCGGCCTTTTGGCTAAGATGCAAATGAGCTCAAGTCTTGGAGGAGGAACCTCCCCCTTCTCCAATCAGCTTGGCTCATGTAGATCAGGCCCAGGACAGGGTGGCTTAGTCACCCGCTCTGTCTTGTCAGCCTGGATCGGAAATGTCTCAACTTGTTGAGACTCTGAATTGGATTTGATTTGATTGAATTGGAAAAGTATTTAAAAAAAACACTTCTCCGTGTTTCCCAGTGTAGTATGCAGCCCTGTTCCACGTTTCCCAGTGTCTTACACAGCCCTGCTCTGTGTTTCCCAGTGCATTACACAGCCCTGCTCTGTGTTTCCCAGTGTCTTACACAGCCCTGCTCTGTGTTTCCCAGTGTCTTACACAGCCCTGCTCTGTGTTTCCCAGTGTATTACACAGCCCTGCTCTGTGTTTCCCAGTGTCTTACACAGCCCTGCTCTGTGTTTCCCAGTGTCTTACACAGCCCTGCTCTGTGTTTCCCAGTGTCTTACACAGCCCTGCTCTGTGTTTCCCAGTGTCTTACACAGCCCTGCTCTGTGTTTCCCAGTGTATTACACAGCCCTGCTCTGTGTTTCCCAGTGTCTTACACAGCCCTGCTCTGTGTTTCCCAGTGTCTTACACAGCCCTGCTCTGTGTTTCCCAGTGTCTTACACAGCCCTGCTCTGTGTTTCCCAGTGTCTTACACAGCCCTGCTCTGTGTTTCCCAGTGTATTACACAGCCCTGCTCTGTGTTTCCCAGTGTATTACACAGCCCTGCTCCGTGTTTCCCAGTGTCTTACACAGCCCTGCTCTGTGTTTCCCAGTGTTTTACACAGCCCTGCTCTGTGTTTCCCAGTGTATTACACAGCCCTGCTCTGTGTTTCCCAGTGTCTTACACAGCCCTGCTCTGTGTTTCCCAGTGTTTTACACAGCCCTGCTCTGTGTTTCCCAGTGTAGTATGCAGCCCTGTTCCACGTTTCCCAGTGTCTTACACAGCCCTGCTCTGTGTTTCCCAGTGTCTTACACAGCCCTGTTCCACGTTTCCCAGTGTATTACACAGCCCTGCTCTGTGTTTCCCAGTGTATTACACAGCCCTGCTCTGTGTTTCCCAGTGTCTTACACAGCCCTGCTCTGTGTTTCCCAGTGTCTAACAGCCCTGCTCTGTGTTTCCCAGTGTCTTACACAGCCCTGCTCTGTGTTTCCCAGTGTCTTACACAGCCCTGCTCTGTGTTTCCCAGTGTCTTACACAGCCCTGCTCTGTGTTTCCCAGTGTATTACACAGCCCTGCTCTGTGTTTCCCAGTGTATTACACAGCCCTGCTCTGTGTTTCCCAGTGTATTACACAGCCCTGCTCTGTGTTTCCCAGTGTCTTACACAGCCCTGCTCTGTTTCCCAGTGTATTACACAGCCCTGCTCTGTGTTTCCCAGTGTATTACACAGCCCTGCTCTGTGTTTCCCAGTGTATTACACAGCCCTGCTCTGTGTTTCCCAGTGTATTACACAGCCCTGCTCTGTGTTTCCCAGTGTCTTACACAGCCCTGCTCTGTGTTTCCCAGTGTATTACACAGCCCTGCTCTGTGTACCTGGAGTTTGATGTAGTCCTTATTAGTGTCTCCTGATGAAAAATGAAAAGCTTCTAATTTGGAGGAAAGTGCTGTTCTTTGTTACGATCTGTCTCCTAGACCCGGGAACAAATTCTCCAGATGGCTTCATATTTTAGCTATGTTTATTGGTGATGTTTAATTTGACATCTTTCACCTGTCACCTTTTACACAAAAAATGAAAAGGTTGTAGCTTAACAATTGGATAAATAAACCGTACGAACAAACTGGAGATCACAAATGCACTGAGAATGTATCGCAAATATGTTACATCTATCCAGAGTCACAGTGTCAGGAAAGGATGTGAGGGATTTGGAAATGTTTGAGAATTGATGAACTGGAATGTTTCCGGAGATGCGCGATTACAGTTACATGGAGAAGACCAGACAAGCTGGGGTTGTTTTCGGGCAAGCAAGATTCGATTGAGGCTCAAAGTGGTTTGATTGGATAAATAAAGGGCACCTGTCTCTAGTGACTGGTGTCCAGGAACCTCGTGTTTGAGGCAAGAGAATTCGGGGCGGCAATATGAGGAAAATGATTTTGCTCAGTGAGTGGTGAGGATTTGGGATGCGCTGCCAAATAGGATGGCCGTTGCAGATTCTGTGGCTGGGTCAAAATCCTGGAACTCCCTCCCTAACGGCACTGTGGGTGTACCCACACCACATGGACTGCAGCCGTTCAAGAGGGTACCTCACCACCCCATTTTCAAGGGCAATTAGGGATGGGCAATAGATACAGGTCTAGCCAGCAACACCCACATCCCTTGAGAGAATAAAAAAAAATCAATGGTAACCTTCAAAAGGGAATCAGTTAAATGCTGGAATGTGGATAAAGTGCAGGAATCTGAGGAAAGAACAGGGGAATGGGGTTAACGGGATTGCTCTCGGACTGTTGGCTTCTTTCTATACATATGCCTCAAACACAAACATCATTATTCACATGCCAAGAACACATGTTGCATTGTGTCTGATATGCACAGATCTATCTAATCATTAAATGTACCTCTTCACATGGATCTACTTGTTAGACATGATTACAGCATCTAACAGGTACACATCCTGGGAGTGTTGGGCCATGCTTGCTAAACTCTTGCATTGTGGACAGTCTGTTCATGCTGCTGTCGTTTTAGCTCCTAAACAATGATATCAAACACTGCTCAGAATTCAGCATTGTTTATTTGTTGCTCCTGGGAATAGCCAAGAATTTAACAAATTAAAATTGTAGAAGCGTCAGTTCACAAGCAGAGTGACAATAACTCATGGATTGATGGATTTTACTTTCGGGTAGGTGCCCTGTCACCGTGACTATCTAATCCCAGGGTCAGCTCTCTGTTTCTCTCAGCTTCACTGTGTAAGATTTTACATAATTTCGGACGGAATGTGAGTGAAACCTCTGACAGTAAATTTACAAACATGCAGATCAGAGTTTCTGTGCTTGGAGATAGAAAACTCCACGCACATCATCAACCCCGATTTTCAGCTCCGCCGGCATGTGGTAGGTTTTGAAGACACAGATTCTATAACCAGATTTACTGACTGCCTCCCTCACGTAATCTTCATCCAGAGGAACAACACTGAGTTTCACTTCACCAGCCAGGTAATAAGATTCACCCAGTGCCCCAATCATCAGGAGAAAGCCCCCTGATTTCAGGAGGGTGGTGATGTTGGCCAGAGATTTCTCCAGTGATTTCTTATCTGGACAGACAGACTCCAGACAGAAAGTGGTGCTGATGGCATCGACAGGATCCAGCACTTTGGGATGCAGAGGGTTTGGCTGCGTGATGTCGCAGTGACAGACATCTTTAATTCTTTCCCGTAGTCTCTGCTCCTTTTCCTCCCACTGGTCACTGCAGAGAAGATCATCACCATTACTGACCAATCACTGACCCATCCCACACTGACCCGTCCCACACTGACCCCCACACTGACCCGTCCCTCACTGACTCCCACACTGCCCAATACTGACCTGTTCCTCACTGCCCCAACACTGACCTGTCCCTCACTGACCCCATACTGACCCGTCCCTCATTGATTCCTCATTGACCTGTCCCTCACTGACCTCTCATTGACCCATCCCTCACTGACCCAACACACCCCACACTGACCCAACACACCCACACTGACCCAACACACCCACACTGACCCAACACACCCCACACTGACCCAACACACCCACACTGACCCAACACACCCCACACTGACCCAACACACCCCACACTGACCCAACACACCCCACACTGACCCAACACACCCCACACTGACCCAACACACCCACACTGACCCAACACACCCCACACTGACCCAACACACCCCACACTGACCCAACACACCCCACACTGACCCAACACACCCCACACTGACCCAACACACCCCACACTGACCCAACACACCCCACACTGACCCAACACACCCCACACTGACCCAACACACCCCACACTGACCCAATACACCCCACACTGACCCAACACACCCCACACTGACCCAACACACCCCACACTGCCGCAGCCTACCCCACACGGACCATTCCCACACTGACCCATCCCGCACTGACCCCACACAGACCTGTCCCTCACTGACCCCTCCCTCACTGACCCGCCCTCACTGGTCAATTGTTAAATGACCAATCTCTCTTTAGCCCATTACAGACTGATTGCATTGACCTATCCTGGGTACTGCCCCTGACCCTGGGGAGTAACGTACACATTTACCTCTTCCCCTCCAGGCCGCACACATATTTGACGTAGGGGCTCCAGTCGAAGGCTCCGGTCTCTCCTCGCAGCCATTTCTGTAACTCCTCCCGATTCACCTCTAAATAATCAGACATCACAATGTTGTTGAAGAAGTCGCAGGCGCTGATGACTTGGTACAGAGTGGGGCCAGACCCAATGTCCAGCAGAGTGTGGCCATGAATTTCACCTGTGGTGTAGCAGAGGCACAGTTTCAGTGTAAACATAATGTACAGTTTCAACACTGCATAACCCCCTCCCCACAGGTAAGCCAGGCTGAAGTAAAACCAAATCGCAACTGTTCCCTCAAAGCATACCTAAATGATCCTGATTTTAGGTCCTGGCCTAATTTAGGATAATTTGTCTTCACTTGAATGGCAGGTCCACCACATTCTGAGGCAACGATAATTAATATTTAGATATTTGGATCAGATATGGAGAAAAGGCAGAAAGTGGAATTGAGGTACAGATCAGCCAACACCTAACTGAATGGCTCCTTATTCTTCATTTCCAAGTATTGAGCTTGCAAATGGACATCACCTTTACTTTGCGATAGCCTCTCCTGTCCACCCATACCCCACCTCTGGCACAGCCTAATCCTCACCCCCATCCCTCCACACACACACACACAAGAGAGCCAGATATGGTCAGTAGACAAGGTACAGTCTACAAACACAAACATTGGACAAAAGAATCTTCTCACAGGTCAGCATTGACTCCAACTGGTCCAGACAAACTCCTCATTTTCTGTAAGCTGTCCATGTATTAATAGGACAGAGAACTCAGGAGCAGGACCAATTGGAGGGAGGGTGGGGGTGGGGGAGTCACATGCAAGGCCACAAGTATGTAACTGGGCCGGTTAAATGGGAACGAAAGGTTAGCGGGAAAAACTGTAGCTGAACAATGGATTCCCTTCAAAAATGAAATGACTTGGACATGTTCAGGGTATAATCCCTTTGAATGGAAAAGTAGTCAAAATAAATTTCGAGCTGCCTGGATGACAGATAGAAATGATGATAATGAAGAAAGTCTGTGCTTCTGGCAGGCGTCAGGTAGAAAATACCACTGAGAACCAAGAGGAAGATGAAAGCTTCAGAGGGAAGGTGAGAAAAGCTCATTAGAACATAAGAACATAAGAAATAGGAGCAGGAGTAGGCCATCTGGCCCTTCGAGCCTGCCCCGCCATTCAACAAGATCATGGCTGATCTGAAGCGAATCAGTTCCACTTACCCGCCTGCTCCCCATATCCCCTAATTCCCTTATCGATCAGAAAACTATCTACCCGTGATTTAAACATATTCAACGAGGAAGCCTCCACCACTTCAATGGGCAGAGAATTCCAGAGATTCACTACCCTCTGAGAGAAGAAGTTCCTCCTCAACTCTGTTCTGAACCGGCCCCCCCTTATTTTGAGGCTGTGCCCTCTAGTTCTGGTTTCCCTTCTAAGTGGAAAGAATCTCTCCACCTCTACCCTATCCAGCCCCTTCATTATCTTATATGTCTCTATAAGATCACCCCTCATCCTTCTAAACTCCAACGAGTACAGACCCAATCTGTTTAATCTCTCCTCATAAGCTACACCCCTCATCTCCGCTATCAACCTGGTGAACCTTCTCTGCACTCCCTCCAAGGCCAATATATCCTTTCGCAAATAAGGGGACCAAAACTGCACACAGTACTCCAGTTGCGGCCTCACCAGTGCCTTGTACAGTTGCAGCAAGACCTCCCTGCTTTTATATTCTATCCCCCTCGCGATAAAGGCCAACATTCCATTCGCCTTCTTGATCACCTGCTGCACCTGCAGACTGAGTTTTTGCGATTCGTGCACAAGGACCCCCAGGTCCCTCTGCACAGTCGCACGATGTAATTTTTCTCCATTTAAATAATATTCCAATTTACTATTATTTCTTCCAAAGTGGATAACCTCACATTTGCTAACATTATATTCCATCTGCCAGATCCTCGCCCACTCGCTCAGCCTCTCCAAATCTCTCTGCAGACTTTCCGCGTCCTCCACGCAATTCGCTTTCCCACTCACCTTCGTGTCATCAGCAAACTTGAATACCCTAGATTCAGTCCCCTCCTCCAGATCATCTATGTAAATGGTAAACAACTGAGGCCCCAGCATCGATCCCTGCGGCACGCCACTGGTCACCAACTGCCAACCAGAAAAGCACCCATTTATCCCAACTCTCTGCTTCCTGTTAGATAGCCAATCCCCAATCCACGCCAACACCTTACCCCTAACTCCGTGTACCCCAATCTTCTGCAGCAACCTTTTGTGAGGCACCTTATCAAACACCTTCTGGAAATCTAAAAACACCACATCCACTGGTTCCCCTCTGTCAACCGCACTAGTGACATCTTCATAAAAGTCCAGTAGATTCGTCGAACACGACTTTCCCTTCATGAATCCATGCTGCGTCTGCTTGATCAAACCATTCTTATTCAGGTGCTCTGTTATTTCCTCTTTAATAATGGACTCTAGCATCTTCCCAACTACGGACGTTAAGCTAACCGGCCTGTAATTACCCGCCTTTTGTCTACTCCCTTTTTTAAACAGTGGCGTAACAGTAGCTGTTTTCCAGTCAGCCGGCACTACCCCAGAGTCCAGCGAATTTTGATAAATTACTACTAACGCATCTGCTATTACCTCAGCCATTTCTTTCAGTACCCTGGGATGCATTCCATCCGGGCCCGGGGACTTGTCTACCTTCAGTCCTATTAGTCTACCAAGCACCACCTCCTTAGTAACAGTAATTGTATTAAGGACCTCCCCTCCCACCAACTCTCGATCTCTAATATTCGGCAAACTATTTGTGTCTTCCACCGTGAAGACCGACACAAAGAACTTATTTAAAGTCTCAGCCATTTCCTCGTTTTCCACTATTAAATCCCCCCTCTCATCTTCCAAGGGTCCAACATTCACTCTAGCCACTCTATTCCTTTTTATATACTTGTAAAAACTTTTACTATCATTTTTTATATTTTGAGCTAGTTTAGTTTCATAATCTATCTTTCCTTTCTTAATGGCTTTCTTAGTCGTTCTTTGTTTTTCTTTAAAGCTTTCCCAATCCACTAATTCTCCACTATTTTTGGCCACTCTGTACGCATCTGATTTTATTTTAATACTCTCCTTTATTTCCTTCGTTATCCACGTCCGGTTATCCTTTTTCTTACAGTCCTTCTTTATCACCGGAATATATTTTTGCTGAGTACTTAAAAAAATCTCCTTAAAAATCCTCCACTGTTCCTCAGCTGTCCTACCTACCAGTCTGCTCGCCCAGTCTACATTAGCCAATTCCACCCTCATCCTATCGTACTCCCCTCTGTTCAAGCAGAGGACACTGGTTTGGGACCCTACTTTCTCACCCTCCATCTGTATCAGAAATTCCACCATATTATGATCACTCATCCCAAGAGGATCCTTCACAAGAAGATCCTTAATCCTACCTGTCTCATTGCACAGAACCAGATCCAAGATAGCTCGCTCTCTCGTAGGTTCTGTAACATACTGTTCAATGAAACAATCCCGACAGCATTCCAAGAACTCTTCCTCAAGCCCTCCACGTCCAATTTGAGTCGACCAATCAGTATGTAGGTTAAAATCCCCCATGATAATTGCCGTTCCACTTTTGCACGCATCCATTATTTGCTTGTTTATAGCCCTCCCCACCTCTAAGTTATTATTTGGGGGCCTATAGACCACGCCTACCAGTGTCTTTCTCCCCCTACTATTCCTTATCTCCACCCACAACGATTCCACGTTTTGCTCCTTGGAGCCTATGTCGTCTCTCACTACCGTCCTGATATTATCCTTTATTAACAAAGCTACCCCACCTCCTTTTTCTACCTGTCTATCCTTCCTAAATGCCTGATAACCCTGTATATTCAGTTCCCAGTCCCGGTCACCCTGCAACCACGTTTCTGTGATGGACACTAGATCATATTCATTTGTATGGATTTGTGCCATCAACTCATTTACTTTGTTTCGAATGCTTCGTGCATTCAGGCAAAGTGTCTTTATGCCAGCCTTTATCTGGACCCGGTTTGTTGAAGCGCTACTAACATCTCCCAAGCCCCCTCCTCCTTTAGCTAGTTGTTTATTCACTATACTCCTGGCATTAGAGTAGACACCTCTCAATCCTATGGTCTGACCTCTCCCCTTCTCTGTTCCCAGTCCACCTGCCCTCTTGCACTGCCTATAACCCTTCTCTGTTTGCGAGCTACCTTCCTCACTCTCAGTCACGTCGCTTTGATCCCCTCCCCCGAGGTGAAGAGGGATTATAAAAAGACTGGAAGCCAAACAGTACAGTGGTTAGCACTGCTGTCTCACAGCCCCATGGACCCGGGTTCAATTCCGGTCTTAGGTGACTGTGTGGAGTTTGCACATTCTCCCCGTGTCTGCGTGGGTTTCCTCCGGGTGCTCCAGTTCCCTCCCACACTCCAAAGATGTATAGGCGAGGTAGATTAGCCATGATAAAAGCGTGGGGATAGGGCGGAGGGGACGGCCAGGGTGGGATGCTCTTTGGGAGAATCAATGCAGACTCGATGGGCTGAATGGCTTCTTGCAAATGTAACACCCTTTTTCATAAAATGTTGTAAGGACAATCCCAGCAATTACAGGCCAGTCATGTTAACATCAGTGGTGGGCAAGCTTCTAGAAACAACTATTCAATCGCATAGAAAAATGTGGGTTGATTAGGAAGAGCCAGCATGGATTTTTAAATTGGGTTTAACTAACTAGTTTTTACTAATAAGTTTTTTTGAGGAGATAACATAGCGTTGATGAAGATAATGCTGTTGATGTGATCCACGTGGACTTTCAGAAGACATTCGATACAGTGCCACACAACAGACTTGTGAGAGAAGTTATAGTTATGGCTAAATGGATAGTAGCAAGGTGGATACAAAATTGGCTGATGATAGAAGACAGAGAGTAATGGTCAATGGATATATTTCAGGCTCGAAGAAGGTTTGTAGAGGTGTTTTCCAGGGGTCGGTATTGGGACTCCTGCTCATCCTGATGTATGTTAATGATTTAGGTTTGCAGGGGACAGTTTCAAAGTTTATGGATCACACAAAACTTGGAAGTATTGTAAACTGAGGACAGTGTAGAACTTGAAAAGGACATAGACCAGTTGGTCAGTGGGCAGATAGGTGGCAGATGAAGTTCAATGTGGAGCAGTGAGAGGTGATGCATTTTGTTAGGAATAACGTGGAGAGACAATATTACAAAAAGGGTAACATTCTAAAAGGGCAGGAGCAGAGGGAGCTGGGTGTAACTGTGCATTAGGGTTAGGGTGACAGGACAGGTGGAGAGAGCAGTTAATAAAGCATATCGTATTCAGGGCTTTATTAAGACAGGCACAGAGTACAAGAACAAGGAAATGATGCTGCACTTATACAAGACACTAGTTAGACCTCAGCTGGAATGTTGTGTACTGTTCTGGGAGCCACACTGTAGGAAGGATGTGAACACATTGGAGAGAGAGTAGAAGAGTTTTCCAAGAATGGTTCCAGGGATGAGAAACTTCAGTGGTGAGGGGAGATTGGAGAGATTGTGGCTGTTCTCCTTGGAGAGAAAGCTGAAAGGAGATTTGATAGAGATGTTCAAAATTATGAGGGGGCTGGACAGAGTCGATCGGGAGAAACTGAACCCACTCGTACAAGGATCGAGAATGAGAGGGCACAGATTTAAAGTGATTTTGCAAAAGATACAAATTTGAGGTGTGAAGAAACTTTTCCCACACAGCAGGTTATTGTGGTCTGGGATGGGCTGTCCAGAGGTGTAGTGGAGGCAGCTTCAATCAAGGTATTCGGGAAGGTATGAGATGATTATTTAAATAGAATTAATGTGCAGAGGCTTGGGGAAAAGGCAGGGGAATGGCACTAATGTGTAATACTTGTCTACAGAGCGGTTGCAGGCACAATGGGCCAAATGGCCTCCCATGCCATAACGTTCTGTGATTGGGAGAAGCTTGGTCAATGCTGCCACTGACCAGTCCATTTTCAACAGCACGCGGACAATAAAAACTAAACCTCGACAGCTCCGAGAGAGTCACATTGGACCTGAAACATTAACATTGTTTCTCTGCCGACAGACACAAGCAGAACTGCTGAGATTTACCAGCACACACACTGACCCACACCCCGGTCACTCTGCACTGACCCACACCCTGGTCACTCTGCACTGACCCACACCCCGGTCACTCTGCACTGACCCACACCCTGGTCACTCTGCACTGACCCACACCCTGGTCACTCTGCACTGACCCACACCCCGATCACTCTGCACTGACCCACACCCCGGTCACTCTGCACTGACCCACACCCCGGTCACTCTACACTGACCCACACCCCGGTCACTCTACACTGACCCACACCCCGGTCACTCTACACTGACACACACCCCGGTCACTCTGCACTGACCCACACCCCGGTCACTCTACACTGACCCACACCCCGGTCACTCTGCACTGACCCACACCCCGGTCACTCTACACTGACACACACCCCGGTCACTCTGCACTGACCCACACCCTGGTCATTCTGCACTGACCCACACCCCGGTCACTCTTCACTGACCCACACCCCGGTCACTCAACACAGACCCACACCCTGGTCACTCTGCACTGACCCACACCCTGGTCACTCTACACTGACCCACAGCCCGGTCACTCTGCACTGACCCACACCCCGGTCACTCTACACTGACCCACAGCCCGGTCACTCTGCACTGACCCACACCCCGGTCACTCTACACTGACCCACACCCTGGTCACTCTGCACTGACCCACACCCTGGTCACTCTACACTGACCCACAGCCCGGTCACTCTGCACTGACCCACACCCCGGTCACTCTGCACTGACCCACACCCCGGTCACTCTGCACTGACCCACACCGCGGTCACTCTGCACTGACACACACCCTGGTCACTCTGCACTGACCCACACCCCGGTCACTCTACACTGACCCACACCCCGGTCACTCTGCACTGACCCACACCCCGGTCACTCTGCACTGACCCACACCCCGGTCACTCTACACTGACCCACACCCCAGTCACTCTACACTGACCCACACCCCGGTCACTCTGCACTGACCCACACCCCGGTCACTCAACACTGACCCACACCCCGGTCACTCTGCACTGACCTACACCCCGGTCACTCTGACCCACACCACAGTCACTCTACACTGTCCCACACCCCAGTCACTCTGCACTGACCCACACCCCGGTCACTCTGCACTGACCCACACCCCGGTCACTCTGCACTGACCCACACCCCGGTCACTCTGCACTGACCCACACCCCGGTCACTCTACACTGACCCACACCCTGGTCACTCTACACTGACCCACAGTCCGGTCACTCTGCACTGACCCACACCCCGGTCACTCTGCACTGACCCACACCCCGGTCACTCTACACTGACCCACACCCCGGTCACTCTACACTGACACACACCCCGGTCACTCTGCACTGTCCCACACCCCGGTCACTCTGCACTGACCCACACCCTGGTCACTCTGCACTGACCCACACCCCGATCACTCTACACTGACCCACACCCCAGTCACTCTACACTGACCCACACCCCGGTCACTCTGCACTGACCCACACCCCGATCACTCTGCACTGACCCACACCCCGGCCACTCTACACTGACCCACACCCCGGCCACTCTACACTGACCCACACCCTGGTCACTCTACACTGACCCACACCCCGGTCACTCTACACTGACCCACACCCTGGTCACTCTACGCTGACCCACACCCTGGTCACTCTACACTGACCCACACCCTGGTCACTCTATGCTGACCCACACCCTGGTCACTCTACACTGACCCACACCTCAGTCACACTGACCCACACCCCGGCCACTGCACTGACCCACACCCTGGTCACTCTACACTGACCCACACCTCAGTCACACTGACCCACACCCCGGCCACTGCACTGACCCACACCCTGGTCACTCTACACTGACCCACATCTCAGTCACACTGACCCACACCCCGGTCACTCTACACTGACCCACACCCTGGTCACTCTACACTGACCCACACCCTGGTCACTCTACACTGACCCACACACTGGTCACTCTACACTGACCCACACTCCGGTCACTCTGCACTGACCCACACCCCGGTCACTCTGCACTGACCCACACCCCGGTCACTGACCTGTTGAGAATGAGGATGCAAAGCAGCGGAGTTTCCAGGGAACGACACAGTCTTCTCTCTCAAAGTTGGCTCGAGGAGGCAGATAGTTGTTCTGAAGGTAAGCCTGAGGGTTGAAGAGCTGGTATCTCTCGGTCACTTCATCCGATCGCAGCATCTTCTCTCCGGACAGATGTATCACTCTCTGTATCAATGGTACAAAGCAGAACCGCCAATTAGCAAAGATCAGCGTCAGAGTGGACTGACCGACACAGACTGACCGACACAGACTGACCGACACGGCTCAGGACAGACTGACCGACACAGACTTACCAACACAGTCTGACCAAGACAGCTCAGGATGGACTGACCGACACAGACTGACCGACACAACTCAGGACAGACTGACCGAGACAGACTGACCAACACAGTCTGACCAAGACAGCTCAGGATGGACTGACCGACACAGACTGACCGACACAGCTCAGGACAGACTGACCGAGACAGACTGATCGACACAGCTCAGGACAGATTGACCAAGACAGGCTGACTGAGACAGACTGACCAAGACAGAATGACCGACATGGTTCAGGACAGACTGACCGACACAGGCTGACCGACACAGCTCAGGGCAGACTGACCGAGACAGACTGACTGAGACAGACTGACCGGGTCAGACTGACCGACACAGACTGACCGACATGGCTCAGGACAGACTGACCGAGACTGACTGACACAGCTCAAGACAGACTGACCGACACGGCTCAGGACAGACTGACTGAGACAGACTGACCGAGACAGACTGACCGAGACAGACTGACTGACACAGACTGACCGGCATAGCTCAGAACAGACTGACCGACACAGACTGACCAAGACAGACTGACCGACATGGCTCAGGACAGACTGACCGAGACTGACCGACACAACTCAGGACAGACTGACCGAGACAGACTGACCGACACGGATCAGGACAGCCTGACCGAGACAGAGTGACCAACACAGCTCAGGACAGACTGACCGAGACAGACTGACCGACACAGACTGACCGACACAGAATGACCAACATGACCCTAGGACAGACTGACCGACACAGACTGACTGACACAGAATGACCAACATGGCTCAGGACAGACTGACCAACACAGACTGACCGACACAGACTGACCGACACAGACTGACCGACACAGAATGACCAACATGGCTCAGGACAGACTGACCAACACAGACTGACCGACACAGAATGACCAACATGGCTCAGGACAGACTGACCGACACAGACTGACCGACACAGACTGACCGACACAGAATGACCAACATGGCTCAGGACAGACTGACTGACACAGACTGACCGACACAGAATGACCAACATGGCTCAGGACAGACTGACTGAGACAGGCTGACTAACACAGACTGACCGACACAGACTGACCGAGACAGACTGACTGAGACAGTTCAGGACAGGCTGACTGAGACAGGCTGACCAAGACAGGCTGACTGAGGCAGACTGACCGAGACAGCTCAGGACAGACTGACCGAGACAGCTCAGGACAGACTGACCGAGACAGACTGACCAACACAGACTGACCGACACAGACTGACCGACACAGACTGACCGACACGGCTCAGGACAGACTGACCCAGACAGACTGACTGACACAGACTGACCGAGACAGCTCAGGACAGACTCACCGACACAGTCCGAGTCCCAGCAAAGTGACCAATTGGGAGAGTTGAGAATGCCGGTATTTATACAGTGAGCTCGGATTGTGGGATTGGGCCAGATTTCTCGGTGATTTCATTAGTGGGTTAAGGAGTTTAGTAAACAGAGTTATCAGTGATAAAAAATCTTTAAAAACCTTCAGGCTGGTTACAAATAAAAGTAATTTTATTTTCGGAGCAGCAGAGTCGAAGCAGTGGCAGAGTAATGGTTATCTGACAATGCAGCAGGTGAGATATTACAAGGATGGATTAAAGAGATCCAAACAGTGAGGCAGGAACTAGCCTGTATCATTGGAAAACTTTAACCAACCGGAACCTGCACCAGATCACCAAATGACCCAAGCACTGTCACAAAGAGGAAGGGTTAGATTTCACATCCTCTGTCCCACACACTGATTCCCACATTCTGCACTTCCCACACGTTGCCTTTACTGTTATTTCTATTCTATATTTATTGAATGTTTATATGTGAGCAATAATGATAAATAAATTGATTCTATTAGTTCTATTTACTTCATTCACTCCAGCTGCCTCTCTGCTCCCATTCCACTCCAGTTCCCACGGCTGGTTTGGATCCTGGGTCTGATAAAGCTCCCCCTCTTACTGCAGCTGCAGGCTCCACTCGTTAAGGTACAATTCCCAACAGTTAAAGTGTTTCATTAAAACGGGAAGTTGTTTCTGTCGATGTGAGAGTGATGGTCATTATTGTTATCACCAGTTTGAGTTACTGTTTAAAGGCTTTATTTTATTTACATGTATGAATTAGGAGCAGGAGTAGGTCTTTCCACACTTTCAGTCTTTTGCATCATTCAATAAAATCTGTGCTGAGTTTGACCTCTGCCTCCCCCCGCAATAACCTTTCACCCCTCTTGCTTATTAAGAATCTATCTGACTTTGTCTTGAAAATGTTCAGAGACTCCGTTTCCATCGCCAGAGACTCACGGGATTTTCCACATGACCCACAATGTGTTTCCCATTGGCTGGTGGTGGGATTTTCTGTCCCGCCATTGCCAACAGGGTTTCCCATTGACTGCATCCCCTGCGGCTGGGAAACCCCGGCGTGGGTGCACTGTCGGCGGGACTGGAAGATCCAGCTGGTGTGAATAGCTGGAAAATTCTAGCCTATATGTTTCAATCAAGTCGCTTCTTTCTCTTCTAAACTCCAGCAGATACAAACCTAACCTCTCCAACCTTTCCTCAAACCACTCATTCCACGTATTAGTCTGATAAACATTCTCTGAAAAACTTTGAATGCATTTGCATCCATTGCTTAGGTGTCACTGAGAATTAAAATCATGGACACCATAAATGGCCCTGGGAAGTTTGTGTGTACTGGCACCCAGGGTCTCCCTGGCCATTCCCAAGGGTGTAACGAGGCTGCTGGTGGTTTTCCTGGCAAGTATTGCATAGCTTCACCAGGTTTTCGATATCACTGTCTCTGCCAGGTCGCCAGAGAGAGCTCCTTGCAGGAATTTTCACCGTAGAAAATCCTGGGTGGCCATTGTGCAATTCTTGAAGTATCGGTCACTGGCCTGGGCACAGGACAACCACCCCGGCTCCCCACACGATGATGCCACCTTCTATACTCAGCTCCTGATATTTAGAGAGATAAGGTTTCAAATCCTCCATAAGTCGCCCTTGTGGTTCACCACTTAGGGACGACATGATGTAGTTTTGCCCATATTGGGCCCTTTTGGGTCCATGCCTGGATCTACACAGCGGAGACTGGCAGAGTGTTCATGATGTTCAGAGTCATGATGACTTTGGGGGAGAAGGTAGACTGGTGGGTAGCGGGAAGTGGCTCAAGGCACCTGCATTGGCGAGATGTCTGCCTGTATATTCATAGGCTCTTTACAGCAGTGCCCAGTGTTGGATCCGAGCTGATGTGATGGGAAGAATCACCTTATCTTTGACAGGGTGTACTCCATCCTTATCAACTCCGTATCCGAGGTACATTACCTCATGGACCTGGAGCAGACATTTCTCCCTTTTTAATCAGATGCCAGCATCGGAAAAAAGCTGTCAGACCTCCTCCAAACTCTCCAAATGTTCCTTTGCTCCTGAAATTAAAATGTTATCCAGTTAGACTGCCACTCTGGGCACCCCATGAAGGATGCTCTCCACAGGCTGCAAGGCAAGATACCCAATCAAAGTTGCCTAAGGGTTTGCTCCGCAATAATAAATGCAGCGGCTCCTATGTCTACCCCCATGTCTCGAGCGTGGCCATTTACCTGGAGTTTAATATGGATTGGAGCCACTTTGGGTGCGGTGATGCAATTTAGCTGCATTAGTTCCTCATTTTTGGGCTGGTTTATTTGTAAAGCTGTCCTGAGGTGGTTTTGCCCTTTGGCCTTTGGCCTTTGGCCTGGGCAGTACATGTTTTGCCTGTTTCAGTTGCCCTGTCTGAGGCAGACCCGATGACTATGAGTGCAGCACAGATGTGTTTTCTCCTCACTGTATTGTGGAGAGACTTCCTGTCCAGTTCCGGGATCTTGCGGCCTCTGCCCTTCCCTGGCAGCAGATGGGAGACGCGAGTGTCATCCACCGCGGAGTTTGTTCTGCGGTGTAGGGGTTTCCCCAGGCTGAGGACGGGGCCTGCTCTGGATTCCTGACGCGCCTGGGTCCCTTTTGCCGGAAGGAGCCAATTCTGAGGCTTTCTCGAGTCCAGATTTAGTTCAATCAATAACTTCCTTTGAGTCGCTGTATTATTGATTTCACAAACTGAACAATCCCTTAACATATCCCAAGGTGCTGACCCACACTCAGAGCTCCGGCAATTTCCATAGTTTCGTCAAGAATTCAGTGACTGGTTCGCCAGGGAGTCTATTTGCCGTGTTAAATTGCCTGTAGCTATATAACAGAAAGTTTAGGGTTGTCACAGTCCAATGCCATATCTACCTATCAAAAGATTTTGAATCTGGGGCTGCTGGGTAGGTTAAACCTTTTATGGTGCTGAAAGTACACACTCAGAGGCCAAGCTCGAAGCCGTCATCCACACCCCCACAAGGTGTATGAGAGCATGGTCCAAGACAAAGGTCCTCTAGCGTCCTGCCCCCACCACAGAGCACGACACACATCCTGCTTATCAAAATATTGGAATATAGAACCACTTTCCAGAGCCTGGGAGCCTACTGCACCAGGACAGACATCAACAACGAGGTCAATACAGCCTTCCGGTACCTGAAGAAGAGAGTGTTGAACACAAGGACCTCAGAGTCAGTTCCAGACTCATGGTCTACAGAGCAGTAGGAATTCCCGTCCTTGTCTTTAGCTCAGAGACATTGACTATGTACAGTGAACACCTCAAATCCCTAGAGAGGTACCACAAGTGTTGCCTCCGCAAGATCCTGAAAATCCATCAGCCGGATAGGTGCACCAATGTCTGTTCTCAGTATTGGGAATAACATTCCCAACATTCCCAGTATTGAAGCATTGACCACACAATCAGCTCCACTCAGCAAGCTACAACGTCCGCATGCCTGACACGAGACTCCTGAAACACAGGAAGCAAGCGCCAGGTGGGCAGAGGAAATGCCTCAAGGGCACCTTTAGAAAAGGTACAGCATCCGCACCGACACCTGGGAATCCCGGGCCCAACACTGCCTGAAGCGGAGGAAAAGAATCCGGGAAGCAGCTGAACACCTTGAGTTTCATCATCGAGAGCAAACTGAAACCAAGCATCGATAGCAATAGCAGTGCCTGGTAACCCAGGTACCCCACTCACCCGGCGCCTGGTAACCCAGGTACCCCACTCACCCGGCGCCTGGTAACCCAGGTACCCCACTCACCCGGCGCCTGATAACCCAGGTACCCCACTCACCCGGCGCCTGGTAACCCAGGTACCCCACCCACCCGGCGCCTGGTAACCCAGGTACCCCACCCACCCGGCGCCTGGTAACCCAGGTACCCCACCCACCTGGCGCCTGGTAACCCGGGTATCCCACCCACCTGGCGCCTGGTAACCCGGGTACCCCACTCACCCGGCGCCTGGTAACCCGGGTACCCCACTCACCCGGCGCCTGGTAACCCGGGTATCCCATCCACCCGCTCCCCCACCCACCCGCTCACCCACCCACCTGCTGCTCCAACCACTATCTACCCCATCACCCACTGCTCCAACGACACGCACCCTCACCCACCCACTGCTCCACTCACCCGTTCTCCTACCCACCCGCTCCCCTACCCACCCACTCCCCTACCCACCTGCTCCTCCACCCACCCACTCCCTCACCCACTCACCACTCCACCCACCCGCTCCTTCACCCACCCACCACTCCACCCACCCGCTCCCCCACCCACCCACCACTCCACCCACCCGCTCCTTCACCCACCCACCACTCCACCCACCCGCTCCCCCACCCACCCACTCCTCCAACCACCTGCTCCTCCACCCACCCACTCCCTCACCCACCCGCTCCCCCACCCTCTCGCTCCTCCCCCCACCCGCTACTCCACCCACCCGCTCTCCCACCCACCTACTGCTCCAACCACCTGCTCCCCCACCCACCCGCTCGCCTACCCACCCACTCCCCCACCCACCCGCTGCTCCAACCACCCGCTCCTCCAGTACCCCGTCCTCCATCCACCCGCTCCTCCAACTTCCCGCTCCTCCACCCACCCGCTCCCCCACCCACCTGCTCCTCCACCCACCCGCTCCCCCACCCACCCACTCCCCCACCCACCCGCTCCCCCACCCATCCGCTCCTCCAACAACCCACTCCTCCACCCACCCGCTCCCCCACCCATCCACTCCTCCAACCACCCACTCCCCCACCCACCCACTGCTCCAACCACCCGCTCCCCAATCCACCCGCTCCCCCATCCACCCGCTTCCCCACCCACCCGCTCCTCCACCCACCCGCTCCCCCACCCAACCGCTCCCCCACCCAACCACTCCCCCACCCATCTGCTCTCCCAACCATTGTCTGCCCTACCTGTGTCAGAGACTGTAGGTCACACATTGGACTCCTCAGTTACCTGAGAACTCATTGTTAGTGTGGAAACAAATCACCCTCGACTCAGAGGGACTATCTCAGAGGGACTATCTCAGAGGGACTATCTCAGAGGGACTATCTCAGAGGGACTATCTCAGAGGAAGGAGTTATTTCTGTTTGAGTTCTCGGTTTATTTTGACTGCATTCAGATATGGAGCTTTTAGTTTTGGACTTTTTTTATTTTTGTAACCTCTATTCTTGACCACTAAGAGTAAATCTTACATTTCTACATTCTGTCTCTTCCTGTCATGTTCCGTTTGTCATTTTCCATATTACTACCTTTCCCTCTCACCTTGCCTCAACTCTTTAATTTACCACATTTTCCCCAATTTGATCCCTTATCTTGACTGTGTGAAATGCTTTGAGACATTTGGCAATATGACATTGTCCACAAGACACAAGTAATGGGATACTTTCCACTTGCCAGGTTGAGTGCTGCCATTAATGTCAAGCCATTGGATAATTGCAGAGATCTCTTTTTTCATTAATGTATTTGAGCAAAAATTAACTTGAGTTTGAATAAAGTCGAACCTCATCTGAAAGGCTGTAAAATCAATTTGACTTTTTAGTGGTTATTGACAGGTTAAGAGTTGACATTAACAAATGCCTTTGGAGCCAATACTATGTTACCTTATAAATAATCTTAATATGAAGGGAATATTTTGGGCATTGTATATATAGTGGCATTTCTAGCGAGGCCAGCATGTATTGCCCATTCCTAATTGCTCTTGAGAAGGTGGTGATGAGCTGCCTTCTTGAAACTTTGCAGTCCATGTGATGTAGGTACACCCATAGTCTATTAGATAGGGAGGGAGTGACAGGATGTTGACTCACCAACAGTGAAGAAAGTGATAGAGTTTGAAGTCAGGATAGTGTGTGGCTTGGGGGAACTTCCTGATGTTCCCAAGCATCCGCTGCCCTTGTCCTTCTAGGCTGTAGAATTCCCAGGTTTGGAAGGTGCTGTCAAAGGAAGCTTGATGAGTTGCTGCAATGCATCAGTGGTGGAGGGAATGAATGTTTAGGGTGGTGGATGGGGTGCCAATCAAGGGGGCTGCTTTGTCCTGGATGGTGTTGAGTTTTTTGAGTGTTGTTGGAGCTGCAATCATCCAGGCAAGTGGAAAGTATTCCATCACACTCCTGACTTGTATCTTGTAGACAATAGACAGGCTTTGAGGAGTCAGGAGGTGAGTTACTCACTGCAGGATTCTATTTCTCATTCATTGTAATAAATTATAAATGTGTGCAGGGACATTGCTTAAAGCTCAGCACATTATAAGTAACTTGTGAGGACAGAGAGTTCCCAAAGACTGCAAAAGGTCGGGTTAAACTATTGCACATATTACACGTTTATCAGTTGGTTCTCACATAAAATCTTTCCACAGGAAACCTTTTAAACACTTTATTGATAAATGATCAATGCCAAGTTGGTTTTATGTGGGCCAATGAATATGTTTGTTCAGAATGTTCTGCCATGAACATTTTGCACCACAAACTCTGATTGAGCTCATTAGCATCCTGCCTGTGACCGAGAGGTGGCAAGGAGGGGATAAGTGGAGCTGAAACATGTTTTTAGTTTCATTAGTGGTGGCACAGTGGTATTGTCACTGGGGAGGCCCAGGTTAATGCTTTGGGGACCTGGGTTCAACTCCCACCGTAGCAGATGACAACATTTGAATTTTTAAAATCTGCAATGAAAAGGCTTGATGATTTTCGTAAAAACCAATCTGGTTCATTAATGTCCGTTAGGGAAGGAATGCCTTCTAGGTAAGGGCAGCACGGTGGCACAATGGATAGCACTGCTGCCTCACAGTGCCAGGGACCCGGGTTCAATTCCCGGCTTGTGTCACTGTCTGTGTGGAGTCTGCATGTTCTCCCCGTGTCTGCGTGGGTTTCCTCCGGGGGCTCCGGTTTCCTCCCACAGTCTGAAAGATGTGCTGGTTAGGGTGCATTGGCCATGCTAAATTCTCCCTCAGTGTACCCGAACAGGCGCCGGAGTGTGGCGACTAGGGGATTTTCACGGTAACTTCCTTGCAGTGTTAATGTAAGCCTACTTGTGACTAATACATTTTTAAAACATCTGCCGTCCTTACCTGGTCTGACCTACAAGTGACTCTAGAGCCACAGCAATGTGGTTGACTCTTAAATGTCCAATGGAATGGAATGAGCGAGCCACTCAGTTCAAGGGCAGCCATTACCCAGCCAACACTTGTTGCCTATTTTATGAATGAATTAAAAAATATATCAATTTACTCCATCATTGGTGGCTGTACCTTCAGCTTCCTGCTCCTTAAGCTCTTGGATCCCCTCCTGAATTCTCTCTACCTCTCCACATCTCTCGCCCACTTTAAGATGCTCCTTAAAACCTGCCTCCTTGTCACCAACTTAATATCTCCTAATATCCTTGCAAAATAATATCCCCTGGATGTCAGAGTTTATTTTATAAGGCCTCACGTAAGTTCCTGTTTCTTTGATGTTGTCGCAGTTCCGAGTGTATCTCAGGATTAAAGTCCATGTTATAGTTTCAGTCGGATCTGTGCCTCGGCATTGTAAAGCGAGTGAGTTGTTGCTGTGTTTAAACCCTGATAATATGAGCTGATGGTTCACCTCCTACACGTGGCTGCCTCTGGGGAAGATCTTATCAGTTCCAGTTATCAATTCAACCCAACAATAACTTGACATGGATTTCAACAACTCTCTGCGATTACATGATAATGATTTGATAAAGTGAAGAGGCAGTCAGCTGTTCAGAAGCTGTTAATATCATTACACGGGATGGTCACACACATTTCCTGCATTCACATATCTCAATCTAACTGGACTTACAGACAACAGATACAAAACAGAGTTGGGAAATAATACAGTTATAGATTTTTATAGATAAGAAAATTGTCACAAGCTGAATTATGTTGCTTCAAATAGAAAACCGAGCGTGTCTCAGCGCTGAACAACATTTCCCAGCTGAGGTTAATTGAACATTCACTGTCCTAATGTGATTGAAGATAATCTTGACGTGACACAGGCTCAACACATTTTGCACATTTCGCCTTTATTAAATTTGCTGCAAAAAGTCACTTCTCGATAATATTTGTGTTTGGCAGAAACAGCAAATCTGTCTCCGAAACAAGCTGCTGAGGGGATTATAACCTGGAGTGCAATCACTGCACTCCCCCTGTACCGCGCTCCCCCTGTACCGCGCTCCCCCTGTACCGCGCTCCCCCTGTACCGCGCTCCCCCTGTACCGCGCTCCCCCTGTACCGCGCTCCCCATGTACCACGCTCCCCCTGTACCACGCTCCCCCTGTACCGCGCTCACGCCGTACCGCGTGCCCCCGTACCGCGTGCCCCCCGTACCGCGTGCCCCCCGTACCGCGCTCCCCCTGTACCGCGCTCACGCCGTACCGCGTGCCCCCCGTACCGCGTGCCCCCCGTACTGCGCCCCCCCGTACCGCGCTCCCCCCGCACCGGGCTCCCCCCGTACCGCGCGCCACCCGTACCGCGCTCCCCCCATACCGCACTCCCCCCGCACCGCGCTCCCCCCGTACCACACACCCCCTGTACCGCGCTCCCCCTGCACCACGCTCCCCCTGTCACTGCGCTCCCCCCGCACCACACACCCCCTGTACCGCGCTCCCTTTGCACCGCGCTCCCCCTGCACCACGCTCCCCCTGCACCGCGCTCCCCCCGCACCACACACCCCCTGTACTGCGCTCCCTCTGCACCACGCTCCCCCTGCACCGCGCTCCCCCTGCACCGCGCTCCCTCTGCACTGCACTCCCCCTGCACCGCGCTCCCCCTGCACCGTGCTCCCCCTGCACCGTGCTCCCCCTGCACCGTGCTCCCCCTGCACCGTGCTCCCCCTGCACCATGCACCCCCCGCACCACTCTCCCCCTGCACCGCGCTCCCCCTGCCCCGCGCACCCCTTGCACCGCACTCCCCCTGCACCACTCTCCCCCTGCACCGCGCTCCCCCTGCCCCGTGCACCCCTTGCACCGCGCTCCCCCTGCACCGCGCTCCCCCTGTAACCGCGCTCCCCCTGTCACCACGCTCCCCCTGTAACCGCGCTCCCCCTGTTACCGCGCTCCCCCGTACCGCGCTCCCCCCGTACCGCGCACCCCCGCACCGCCCTCCCCCTGCACCACGCTCCCCCCGTACCGCGCTCCCCCTGCACCGCGCTTCCCCTGCACCGCGCTCCCCCTGCACCGTGCACCCTCTGCACCGTGCTGCCTCTGCACCGCGCTGCCTCTGCACCGTGCACCCTCTGCACCGTGCACCCCCTGCACCGTGCTCCCCCTGCACCGCGCTCCCTCTGCACCGCACTCCCCCTGCACCGCGTTCCCCCTGCACCGTGCACCCCCTGCACCGCGCTGCCTCTGCACCGCGCTGCCTCTGCACCGCGCTGCCTCTGCACCGCCCTCCCCCTGCACCGCGTTCCCCCTGCACCGTGCACCCTCTGCACCGCGTTCCCCCTGCACCGTGCACCCTCTGCACCGTGCACCCTCTGCACCGTGCACCCCCTGCACCGCGCTCCCCCTGCACCATGCACCCCCTGTACACGTTCCCCCTGTTACCGCGCTCCCCCTGTTACCGCGCTCCCCCCATTACCGCGCTCCCCCTACACCGCGCTCCCCCTGTACCGCGCTCCCCCTGTACCGCGCACCCCTTGCACCGCGCTCCCCCTGTACCGCGCACCCCTTGCACCGCGCTCCCCTTGCACCGCACTCTCCCTGTACCGCGCACCCCTTGCACCGCACTCTCCCTGTACCGCGCACCCCTTGCACCGCGCTCCCCCTGTACCGCGCACCCCTTGCACCGCGCTCCCCCTGTACGCATTCCCCTGTACCGCGCTTCCCCTGTACCACGCACCCCTTGCACCACGCTCTCCCTGAACTGCAGTCCCTGTACCGCACTCCCCCTGTACCGCACTCCCCCTGTACCGCACTCCCCCTGTACCGCACTCCCCCTGTACCGCACTCTCCCTGTATCGCACTCCCCCTGTACCGCACTCCCCCTGTACCGCACTCTCCTTGTACCGCACTCTCCCTGTACCGCACTCTCCCTGTACCGCACTCCCCCCGTACCGCACTCCCCCCGTACCGCACTCTCCTTGTACCGCACTCTCCCTGTACCGCACTCTCCCTGTACCGCACTCCCCCTGTACCGCACTCTCCCTGTACCGCACTCCCCCTGTACCGCACTCTCCCTGTACCGCACTCCCCCTGTACCGCACTCCCCCTGTACCGCACTCCCCCTGTACCGCACTCTCCCTGTACCGCACTCCCCCCGTACCGCACTCCCCCCGTACCGCACTCTCCTTGTACCGCACTCTCCCTGTACCGCACTCTCCCTGTACCGCACTCCCCCTGTACCGCACTCCCCCTGTACCGCACTCCCCCTGTACCGCACTCTCCCTGTACCGCACTCCCCCTGTACCGCACTCCCCCTGTACCGCACTCCCCCTGTACCGCACTCTCCCTGTACCGCACTCTCCCTGTACCGCACTCTCCCTGTACCGCACTCCCCCTGTACCGCACTCTCCCTGTACCGCACTCTCCCTGTACCGCACTCCCCCTGTACCGCACTCTCCCTGTACCGCACTCTCCCTGTACCGCACTCTCCCTGTACCGCACTCTCCCTGTACCGCACTCTCCCTGTACCGCACTCTCCCTGTACCGCACTCTCCCTGTACCGCACTCTCCCTGTACCGCACTCTCCCTGTACCGCACTCCCCCCGTACCGCACTCTCCCTGTACCGCACTCTCCCTGTACCGCACTCCCCCTGTACCGCACTCTCCCTGTACCGCACTCCCCCTGTACCGCACTCTCCCTGTACCGCACTCCCCCTGTACCGCACTCTCCCTGTACCGCACTCCCCCTGTACCGCACTCTCCCTGTACCGCACTCTCCCTGTACCGCACTCTCCCTGTCGCCCAGAATGGTGAGCCAGGATGGATAACCAGCCCTGTTTAACTGGTGTGTTCGTGCAGTTAATTAGTATAGATAACTAGGTGGTTAACTAGTTTTGATAACTTGGTGATTAACTAGTGTAGATAACCAGGTGGTTAACTAGTGTAGATAACCAGGGACTGGTTTAAAGCGGTTGGTAACAGCGGCTTTGGGCTGGGATTATTTTTACTCTGTGGGGGGTCCGGAATGGGAAACTTCCAAAACATCGAAACAGCTTCAGGGGCCGCAGACTAGATGGGCTGAATGGCCGCCTCCTGAACTGAATCAGACTCTGGTTCCAGTCTGAGGGCAGAGAACCGATCCCAATCACTCGGAACAAGCTGCCCCGGTTCCCCAGGGGGGTGAGGCCATTCCCGGACTCATTCCCAGACTGTCACCGATCCCAGCTCCGGATTCATTGCGGATTCCGGGTGGTGAGAACATTCCCCGAAATAGCCCCGGGTGTGTATAAAGGGGCGGCTGTCCCCGCACACACAGGCACTGGGAGAAGCTGGTGAACCCAGACAGGGAGACTGTCGCTGGGATGGAACTGACACCCACTGCCACTCTCAGCTGCTTAGTGAATGAGGAGAACAGCCAGAGGAAGGAGCTTTACTCTGCACAGTGGCAGCAACTCAGCGTCAGGACACGGGCTCAGGAGCGGTGAGTCTCCACCCAAACTGTGCCCGGTCCTCACTGGCTCACAGAGGGCCGCTCACTGGAGTATCGCCCAGGGTCAGCACTGAGAGAACAGCAAGTTACAGCCCAGTGACTGAGAGGGGAGAGAAAGAGATAGAGGGGGAGAGAGAGAGAGAGAGAGGGAGAAACAGACAGATGGAGGGGGAGAGAGAGACACAGTGGGAGAGATAGAGTGAGCGAAAGCGAGACAGAGGGAGATACAGAGAGACATATAGAGAGAGACAGAAAAAACAGAGACGCATAGAGAGAGACAAAAGGAGGGTCATAGAGTCAGAGAGAAATAGACATAAAGGAACAGGGAGAGAGACAGAGGGAGGGTCACACAGAGAGACAGAGAGAGACAGGGGGAGGGTCACACAGAGAGACAGAGAGAGACAGAGGGAGGGTCACACAGAGAGACAGAGGGGGGGTCACGCAGAGAGACAGAGGGGGGGGGTCACACAGAGAGACAGAGGGGGGGTCACACAGAGAGACAGGGGGGGTCACACAGAGAGACAGAGGGAGGGTCACACAGAGAGACAGAGGGGGGGGTCACACAGAGAGACAGAGAGAGACAGAGGGGGGGTCACAGAGAGAGACAGAGAGAGAGAGGGGGGGGGGGGTCACGCAGAGAGGCACAGCCAGGTTCAGACAGAGATTGTTTGAGAAAAGGCGTTGTTAATGAAGGGAATATGGATGAGGATCCGGCTAAATCTCCATCTGTTAATCTACATGTTTCTCCTTGTGGCAGATGCTCTTTAAACGAGGTGGATGATGTCCGGAAGGAGAGTTACAACAGGAAATATCAGGTGACCTACCTGGTGCAGCGAAACCCCAACAATGTGATGAGGATGGGCCGCTTGGGAGAGGCACTGACTGAGTACCGCCTGCCATACCGCAAGCAGCTGCCACTGCCCATCTTCAGCCCCACTCACATCAGCAACAAGGTGGAAAGGGCAGTGACTCCCCCAGAGCTAAGTACAATCATTGAGCTGGAGCGAGCTCTGGGCTCGGGCGGCAGGTGTCAGGATAAGAGAGACATCTCCGAGATCACCAGAGAACTTCCTCCAGTCATCCAGCCTGTCAGACTGGACAGCAAGAAAGCGGACATGGTGCAAAGATCCCTGTCCAGGTCCATGTCCCAGGAAGCTCAGAGAGGCTGAGAGAGGCTGAGAGGCAGTGGGATAGGCTGTGCCTGGGTAGTATTTTGATGCAGTGTACAGTTTAGTCAGTGTGTGAAGATGCGACTTTAGAAGAATGAGAGGTGATTTCAATGAAACATATAAATTTCTTAAGGGACTTGTTGGAAAGTGTTCCCATTGGCTGGAGATTCTAGAACATGTGCTCAGTCTCGGGGGGCGGGGGGGGGGGGGTCCATTTCGGATTCCAGGTGGGAAGAATTTTCTTCAGTCGCAGTTTGGAATTTTCTCCACCACAGACCTGCGGCTGCTCCGCCATTGGATGTGTTCCAGAGGGTGATAGGTCCAAAGGGAATTGCGGGATAGTGGGATGATGTGGAAAGTGGAGATGGATGAGGTCAGTTGGAGTGGAGGAGGCTGTGTGTGTGTGTGAGGGGTGGAGGGAGAGTCTCTAATTTCTCATGCTCCAGTGTTTAGTGCACTCACTATTCCTGGACAGAGGCTGGCAGTGAGAAAGGTTCAGAAAGCTTTGATAGAGGATTGGGTAATAGAAATAAAGGTCAAGGAGCAGTGAACACTGGATGTGAGAAGGTCACGGAAGATGCTGAGGCAACACTTCTGTCTTATATCTCATATCTATATGTGTATCAGTGAGCTTTTGTCCCAGTGCGTTTATTTTAAAATATGAGTGTTTTGTACTGATTTTTGACATTGAAATAAAACTGGATAGAACTCTGACTGATTTTCTGATGTTCACACAGTTCTCCATCACACACTCAGTTAGAAACTGGCATCATTAGTGTACCACAGGGCACATGCAACGCTGGGGCTGGTATACTTTGTGTGGTACACCATGGTGCATCTTCCTCCAATGCCTCTGCACTCTTATCCAGCTGAGTGGAACTGTTATTGCCTGGTTCCATTCTTATTTAATTGTAGCCAGAGAATCATGCAGAATGGCTTCTCTTCCTGTTCCTCTGGTGTCCCCCACACATCTATCTCCGCCCCTTCTCTTTCTAACCCAAATGTTGCCTCTTGGCAACAACATCCAAGCACAATGTTAGATTCCACATGTACACATAGAAACCCGGAGCAGGAGGAGGCCATTCGACCCTTTCAGCTTTATCCGACTCAATAGTCTGATCCCCCCCCCGCCCCTGCCCCCCCATATCCTTCGCTCCCCTTCACCCCAAGAGCTATACCTAACTCCTTGGAAACATACAATGTTTTCACCTCAATTACATTCTGTGGTAGCGAATTCCACAGGCTCACCACTGGATGAAGAAATTTCTCCTCACATCTGTTTTAAATGGTTTCCCCTTACCCTCAGACTGTGACCCTTGGATCTGGACACCCCCACCATCGGGAACATCCTTCCTGCATCTACCCTGTCTGGTCCTGTTAGAATTTTCTAAATTTCTATGAGATCTCCCCCCCCCCCCCCCCCCCCCCCCCCGCACCCCCCCCCAACATTCTTCTAAATCCCAGTGAATACAATCCAAACCGACTCAACCTCTCCTCATACATCAGTCCCGCCATCCCCGGAATCAGTCTGGTAAACCTCTGCACTCCCTCGGCTGTCTGTCATATTTGACCCTGATTTAAGCTTCTGACAATAAATTCACCGCATCATTAAGATCACCTATTTCTACATCAGCTGACAGCCCACTTACTCAACTCATATGAACAAATGAACAAGGAGCAGGAGGTCAGCTCCCCATCGCCTCCACGCTCATTGACCGCATTGGCTCTCAGTCCAGAGTAGCCTTAATTTTAAAATTCTTATCCCTGTTTTCAAGACGCTCCTTTCCCTATCTCTGCAACTTGCTCCAGCCCCACAACCCATCGAGGTATCAGTTTTCTTTCTTCTATTCTCTTGAGCATGCTGATTTTAATTGATCCATCCTTGGTGCATATGCTTTCAACTTCCTTGGTTCTAAACTCTGGAATTCCTAGAATTCCCTCCCTAAACCTCTCCGCCTCTCTCTCTCTCTCTCGCCTCCTTTAAGCTGCTTCTTAAAATCAATCTCTTTGATGGAGTTTTTGGTCATCTATCCAATACCTTCTCATGTGTCTTGATGTCAAATGTTGTAAACACTCTGGTGGGCCTTGGCCCATTTATGACGTCAGAGGCTTTATGTGTCGGAGGGGCTGCCACACACACGGTGCTGGGATTTAGCTGGCCCTCCATTGCTTACAGCTTTGGTTCAGATGGTTTGATTGCCCAAAGACTGGGAATTGAAGTCAGGGCCATGTGATGTTCCTCCAATGAGGAGACTGTGCAGGCTTGCAGGAAAAGGACAAGGATTTGGCAACTTTCCTGGGCCACAAAAGGAAGATCCTCCAATCAGTGTACAGAGATCTCCCCAACAGAGGGGGGGACTGAGAGACACCAGTTAGTGTAAAAATACCTCCCTGAGAATGTGAGACTGAGAGACACCATTCAGGTTACAGATATCTCCCGAAGAGCGAGGGGACTGTGAGACACCTGTCAGTGTACAAATATCTCCCATAGGGAGAACAAAACAGAGGTGAGAGACTGTAAGACACCAGTGTACAAAAATCTTCCTGAAAGAGACGGAGAGACTGTGATAAGCTTTACTCTGTATCTATCTGGTGCTGCACCTGGATGACTGGGGAGTGTGTTGTCCAGAGTGAATGACTGGATCTTTTTCTGAGGTGATTGTTTGCATAGTTGCTGCTGCCTAAATTCACAGGGATTGTGAACAGAATGAGAGGCAAGAATAACGTTTGCTGATATTCCCACCCTGACTAAACATAGATTAGGCAGCTGTTGTTTACAGTCTGGGTAATGCATTGCGCTAACTGGTCAGTCAGCTCTCTGGAGAGATATCCTCCACCATCTCGCACTCAAAACAGTTCATTGAAATAGCCATTTAGCTATCATTAAAGGAGAATGAGATACTCTCACCCATAGGCCAAAGTTTTACGAGATTAATTCCGAGGGCCTGATTTTACCATCAAGTTGCACCTGTTTTTGGGTGTGAAAACTTGGTAAAGTCGGGCGTGAGGTGAGTAGCGCGGTCTGTGCCCGCCTCCGCGCCGGATCTGTGCCCGCCTCCGCACCGGATCTGTGCCCGCCTCTGCGCCGGAACTGTGCCCGCCTCCGCGCCGGATCCGTGCCCGCCTCTGCGCCGGATCTGTGCCCGCCTCTGCGCCGGATCTGTGCCCGCCTCCACGCCAGATCAGTGCCCGCCTCCGCGCCGGATCTGTGCCTGCCTCCGCACCGGATCTGTGCCCGCCTCCGCGCCGGTTCCCCCTTTACCAAGGCCCAAAATGGTCGCGGTCGGGACTGCGCCTGAAAAGGGCGCGATGGCCATTTAAATGCATTCGCATGCATTTAAATTGACTTAATGGGCTGCACGCCCGACCTTACCGGCACTTCCCCCTTTACCACCGCGTTCGCCCGTCCAGAATCGGCATGAAACAGACATGCTCCGTATTAGTCTGATTCGGGCGCTCCAGTTAGTGAGGGGGTAAGTGCCGAGTGTCCGACGGCTCTCTGCATGAGATCGGTGGGGGAGGGGGGGGGGAGGGAAGGGGGGGTTCACTGCCACTCTGCCTGAGATTGGTGGGGGGGAAGAGAGGGAGGAGCCCGTGTTCAGTCTGGGTAGCGGAAGGGGGAAGGGGGATAAGGGGATCAGTAATGTTGTGGGGGTGGGGCAATGCCTGTGGGGGTCAGGGGGAGGCGTTACCCGGCCCGGGGGGGATGTGGCAGGGGAACGTTATTCCATCTATTTTTTTTCTGCGCCTGCGCAGTTGGCGACGCCGATCGGAGCAGCAGGGTTACGAGCGCGTTAAGCGTCTCACACAGGCTTCTGCAGCGTGATTCAGAATTGCTGATATTTTTTCAGGCAGGGTGTGTATGGGAGCGCCTGAGAATGGGTTTAAAAGTCGGATCTGAAACACTCCCAGTTTCAAGTCCACCCAGCACTCTGCAAGAGTGCATTCGCATGCATTTAAATTGACTTAATGAGCTGCACGCCCGACCTTACCGGCACTTCCCCCTTTACCACCCCGTTCGCCCGTCCAGAATCAGCACGAAACAGACATGCTCCACAAAAGTCTGATTCGGGTGCAGGCATAGATCCGGTGCGGAGGCGGGCACAGATCCGGTGCGGAGGCGGGCACAGATCCGGTGCGGAGGCGGGCACAGTGCCGGTGCGGAGGCGGGCACAGATCCGCTGCGGAGGCAGGCACAGTTCCGGTGCGGAGGCGGGCACAGTTCTGGTGCGGAGGCGGGCACAGATCCGGCGCGGAGGCGGGCACAGTTCCGGTGCGGAGGCGGGCACAGTTCTGGTGCGGAGGCGGGCACAGATCTGGCGCAGAGGCGGGCACAGATCCAGTGCGGAGGCGGGCACAGATCCGCTGCGGAGGCAGGCACAGTTCCGGTGCGGAGGCAGGCACAGATCCGGCGCGGAGGCGGGCACAGATCCGGTGCGGAGGCGGGCACAGATCCGGCGCGGAGGCGGGCACAGATCCGGCGCGGAGGCGGGCACAGATCCGGCGCAGAGGCGGGCACAGATCCGGCGCGGAGGCGGGCACAGATCCGGTGCGGAGGCAGGCACAGATCCGGCGCGGAGGCGGGCACAGACCGCGCTACTCACCTCACGCCCGACTTTACCAAGTTTTCACACCCGAAAACAGGTGCAACTTGATGGTAAAATCAGGCCCTCGGAATTAATCTCGTAAAACTTTGGCCTATGGGTGAGAGTATCTCATTCTCCTTTAATGATAGCTAAATGGCTATTTCAATGAACTGTTTTGAGTGCGAGATGGTGGAGGATATCTCTCCAGAGAGCTGACTGACCAGTTAGCGCAATGCATTACCCAGACTGTAAACAACAGCTGCCTAATCTATGTTTAGTCAGGGTGGGAATATCAGCAAACGTTATTCTTGCCTCTCATTCTGTTCACAATCCCTGTGAATTTAGGCAGCAGCAACTATGCAAACAATCACCTCAGAAAAAGATCCAGTCATTCACTCTGCAGAATCAAAATGGTAAAATAGGACCCCGAGTGTCCAGCTAGCATGAAAATGGGAGAGGTCTGATCCATTTTTTGACTAGTGGTGTGCCTCAGGGATCAGTGTTGGGGCCGCAATTGTTTGCGATTTACATAGATGATTTGGAGTTGGGGACCAAGTGTAGTGTGTCAAAATTCGCAGATGACACCAAGATGAGTGGAAGAGCAAAGTGTGCAAAGGATGCTGAAAGTCTGCAAAGGGATAGAGATAATCTGAGTGAGTGGGCGAGGGTCTGGCAGATGGAGCACAATGTTGGTAAATGTGAGGTCATCCATTTTGGTAGGAATAACAGCAAAATGGACTATTATTTAAATGGTAACAAATTGCAGCATGCTGCTGTGCAGAGGGACCTGGGTGTCCTTGTGCATGAATCACAAAATGTTGGTTTCCAGGTGTAGCAGGTAATTAAGAAGGCAAATGGAATTTTATCCTTCATTGATAGAGGGATGGAGTTTAAAAACAGTGAGGTTATGTTGCAGCTGTATAAGGTGCTGGTGAGGCCACACCTGGAGTACTGTGTACAGTTTTGGTCTCCTTACTTGAGAAAGGATATACTGGCACTGGAGGGGGTGCAGAGGAGATTCACTAGGTTGATTCCGGAGTTGAGAGGCTTATGAGGAGAGACTGAGTAGACTGGGGCTATACTCGTTGGGATTCAGAAGAATGAAGGGGGGATCTTGCAGAATCATATTAAATTATGAAGCAAATAGATAAGATAGAAGCAGGGAAGTTGTTTCCACTGGCGGGTGAAACTAGAACTAGGGGGCATAGCCTCAAAACAAGAGGAAGCAGATTTAGGACTGAGTTGAGGAGGAACTTCTTCACACAAAGGGTTGTGAATCTGTGGAATTCCCTGCCCAGTGAAGCAGTTGAGGCTACCTCATTGAATGTTTTTAAGGCAAGGATAGATAAATCTTTGAACAGTAAAGGAATTAATGGTTATGGTGAGCGGGCGGGTAAGTGGAGCTGAGTCCATGAAAAGGTCAGCCATGATCTTATTGAATGGCGGAGAAGGCTCGAGGGGCCAGATGGCCTACTCCTGCTCCCAGTTCTTATGTTCTCATGTTCTTATGTTATGTAGCCCCGCTGCCCCCCCCCCCTCCCTGCTGTCCAGAGCGATCGCGGCCCCCCTTCCCACCCCTACCGATCGCAGGCCGAATGGCAACGGGCCCTCTCTACCTCCATTGGCTCCGCCCCCAACATCCCCAACCTCCATTGCCCCCCCCCCCCCCGGCACTGCCCAATGGATGGTGCCAAGGTGCCCAGTGGGCATTGCCCAAGGTGCACCCCCGCTTTGCACTCAGCCTCCCTGGGGAAGTCTCAGTGACCTCCAGTTCCACCGGCGGGGCCAACACAACTGTTCCCCATTCATGGGGAGGAGGTGTTTTCCTCGCCAGAGAGAACCTCTCCCTGCGAGGCCATAAAGATAAGCGAGCCCGGACGATTGAGCGCCGAGCTCACTAAACAGATATTAAACAGCTTTTAAATAAATTTAAATAAATGAATCAGCCTCTTGCCCATTCCCGGTGAGAGGCTGACCGCACTGGAAATCCGGGTCTCGTAAAACAGCGAGAGGTGTGAAAACGGGCGCCATTTCCACCACCCGCTTTACGCCCAATTTTACGACATTTTCCCGCCGCAAAATGGACACAATGAGGTTGTAAAGTTCCGTCCATGTTGTTCACCATTAACCATCTTGTGGGCTGCGAAATGTGAGCCACAATAACACTCAGCTTTACATCGATTGATGGCGAGTGTCTCGTATTCCAGGAACCACTTCCACACCCATTCTGCTTCCAATGTCACAACAAATGATGCTGTCCCACTGCATAGCCCATGAAACAGAGCATGGGCAGCTGGGTGGGTGGGATCATTTCACCCGAGGAGTCGCTGGAACCATTTCTTCCAGAGTCCGATGGGTCTGCAGAGCATTTTTATCAGTTTCTCTTTTCAGTTTAGATTTTCATTCCTTTAATTTCTGTCATCACTTTATCCACATCGTTTCTTACCCAGCTTTCACCTGGGATGTTAAACCAAGCCCCTGTCCCATCGGTCCTTTCCAGTGGATATAACAGATCCCTTGTCGCTGCTTTGAACTCTTTGGAGGAAGGGCAGGAGTTATTCCCTTTGCTGCCGTTTATCAGGGTCTGATTGTCCCAAGTGGCCACAGGGTCTGAAGGAAAGAGATGGAGCATTTTATCAACTGATAATCACTGAAACAGGTTATCTGCTCATTACCCCATTGCTGTCTGTGGGAGCTTGCTGTGCACAAACTGGCTGCTGCATTTCATAAAGGACTTCATTATCTCTCGGACATCCTGTCGTTGTGAAGGGTACGGGAGAGATTCAAGCCCCCCTTGCTTCGTTCTCTTTCATTTCTCTAATCCCCCATTCCCTCTTATCCTTTCTCTCTTACCCATTCCTCGGTCATTGGGAGCAGATTCTCCTGATATCGTTATCATTCCTGGAAAAGGTTCCTGTGTGAAGCTGTTTCACAGCAATGCCATTCGCTGTATCCGAGCAACTCAGAGAGTCGTTGTTATTGGAATCTGCCCTTCTTCCATTTCGCCGAGTATAGGATAAGCAGGGACCCTTCGACTTGTGATGTCATCCTTCCGGTGAGGAGGATAGAACAAATTCCCTCTTGGATTCCCACCTTCTGGCAAACGGCATTGGGGGAGGATGGCTAATGATTGGGGAAACATTAATACATGGAGCAGCCTCCCCTACAGACCTTCCCTCTGTCTATGTCCATCTGTGACAATCAGATTATTAAACATGGGGAGAAACTTGGGATCCAATGTCCAGGAAATCACATACTCAGGATGTTATTCTTTACATCTCATTCACTGGTGCAGGAAAGAATGGGGACTGCATCACTGCTCCAAGAAACATTCCGGTCCTACAACAAACATTCCAAAATTCATAAAATTCCCACCTCTGTCTGAGACATGTAACAGTGAGTGGGAGATACATTGAAACTGAGACACAGATGCATTAAAGTTGTAACAAAGAGATTGGGTCAGAGAGAAATTGAGTGAGAAGTTTAACCTGTCCATTTTTCCAATGTCAAGTCAGTGTTAAAACTCCAGAACCTGCTGCTTCCGGATGGCAGTGAACATGGAAAAGGTGCCACATGGAATTGGATCATTATAATCTCCCAGGTCTCCACGTGACGCAGGAAACTCGAGACTCTGCGCTAGTTATAACTGCACTTGCTCTTCCACAGATTTGACAATAATTATAAATCCTCTGGTCTTAGACGCAATGTTAAAATAAAAACAGAATTGCTGGAATAAATCTGCAAGCTGCTCTCCCCTAAGGGAGCCATTAAGTCCATCAGTTAAGCATTTGCCTCAGAAGTTTCCAGTCCATGATTAAGACTCTGGCTGGACTAATGATGGAAACTTGGATGGAATGTGGAATGTGGTCATTACCTTGGCTCAGATTGTTCCTGGCAGGAAGCCTCTAATTTTGGTGCAGTGGGGTTAAGTTGCAGAAGGAGCCTGTTTCTGGACAGATTGTGCCCCATGCCTGGACCCAGGCTGTTCCTGTTATTAAGTTTAAAATGAGAAAATTTAACAGAGGGAATGAACTCCTTCAGGAAAAGACTCTTGAAACTATCGCTTTCAGAACTATTTCCATTTCTCAGCATTTAAACTAGTTTCTGTTCGAATATCTCAGTCCTGACAATTCTCCTGATTCTCCCCAGCCTCTCCCACTTCCTTCAAACTAATTTCACAGGACAGGAATAAGAGGCCATTCGGCCCGTTGTGTGTGAGCTAGCCTTATGAATGAATTGTCATTATTCTGACATTTCCTTGGACACGTTTAATTAAATTACTTTCAAATATTTATCCACTTTCTTTGAGAAGAAATTTTAGATACTGGTTCCCAACTTTCTCGAACTGTTTCTGCTCAGTAAATGCTCCATTCAAACACTGGGATCCTCCTGCCGCGCTCGCCCCAAAACCGGAGAATCCTGCCCAATTCAATGGACCTTTGCGTGGTCCGTTCCTCGCCCGCTATGATTCCCGTGGAGGCGGGACGGGAGAATTGCCCCCACTTTCTGTTTAAAACAATTTCTCCTCCCATCCGCCTTTGTGATTTTAGTAAATGATAAACCTTCGGTTTTACCCATTCTTGGAACAGTGACATATTCTCCCTACTCGAGAGGCAGAGACAGGGTGGATAGTCAGAGGCTTTTTCCCAGGGTGGAAGTGTCAATTACAAGGGGGCTCAGGTTCAAGGTGAGAGGGGGAAAGTTTAAGGGAGATGTGCGGGGGAAGGTTTTCACGCAGAGAGTGGTGGGTGCCTGGAACGCACTGCCAGAGGAAGTGGTGGAAGCAGGCACATTAGCAACATTTAAGAGGCATTTGAATGGGTACAAGAATAAGGAGGGAATAGAGGGACATGGATCGAGTAAGGGCAGGTTTGAAGGTTTATTTCGTTTAGTTAGGACATCATGATCAGCACAGGCTTGAAGGGCTGAAGGGCCTGTTCCTGTGCTGTACTGTTTTTTGTGCTTTGTTCTTTGACCTTATAACGACCTCTCATCCTTTCAAACCCCTCTGTCAGGTTCCAATTCAGTTCCAACTAAAGTCTATTTAAACCATAGAAACGCAGAATCAGAATCACAGAATTGTTACAGTGCAGAAGGAGAACATTCGGCCCATCGTGTCTGAACCGGCTCTCCAAATAAGCATCATGGACTTAGTGCCATTTCCCCTGCCTTTTCCCCATATCCCTGCACATTGTTCCTTTTCAAGCAATCATCTAATGCCCTCTTGAATGCCTTGATTGAACCTGCCTCCACCACAACTCCAGGCAGTGCATTCTAAACCCAAACCAGTTGTGTGAAGAAGTTTTTCTCACCTCATGTTTGCATCTTTAGCTAATCACTTTAAATCTGTGCCTTCTCATTCGTGATTCTTTTACAAGCGGTAACAGTTTCTCCCAATCTACTCTGTCCAGCCCCCTCGTGATTTTGAACATCTCTAACAAATCACCTCTTAGGCTTCTCTTCTCCAAGGACAATAGACCCAACCTCTCCAATCTCTCCTCATCACTGAAGTTGCTGATCCCTGGAATAATTCTTGTAAGCCTCTCTACTCTCTCTCCAATGTGTTCACATCCTTCCTACAGTGTGGCTCCCAGAACTATACACAACATTCCAGCTGAGGTCTAACTAGTATCTTGTATAAGTGCAGCATCATTTCCTTGTTCTTGTACTCTGTGCCTGTATTAATACAGCCCTGAATACGATATGCTTTATTAACTGCTCTCTCCACCTGTCCTGTCACCCTAACCCTAATGCACAGTTACACCCAGCTCCCTCTGCTCCTGCCCTTTTAGAATGTTACCCTTTATTTTATATTGTCTCTCCACGTTATTCCTACCAAAATGCATCACCTCTCACTGCTCCACATTGAACTTCATCTGCCACCTATCCGCCCACTCCACCAACTTGTCTCTGTCCTTTTGAGGTTCTACACTGTCCTCCTCACAATTTACAACACTTCCGGGTTTTGTGTCATCTACAAACTTTGAAACTGTCCCCTGCGCACCAGGACCTAGATTGTTAATATAAACAATGGATCATGTTGTGGCCATGATGTGGAGATGCTGGCGTTAGACTTGGGTAAGCACAGTAAGAAGTCTCACAACACCAGATTAAACTTTGACCTGGTGTTGTGAGACTTCCATCTTGTGGTGACAGAAACTACACCTCGAATCATTTACAACAAATCTAACAAAATGAAATTGATTTTTTCATTGTTAAGGATTGTCACATTCTTCACCTGCCCTGAAACAGAAAGCTGAATATTAGCCAGAGGTTGAGAGGGAACGAGGGAGATAGTTTTAACCCCAAATGTACATGAATTTCCTGATCATTGGCTGATGGTGACTGCAGAGAAATTTTAAACTTCTTTCTGTTAGTTTCCAAATCCCTCGAGTGGTTTAGCCCCCGGACAGAATGATTACTTGGTGTCTGCCTTTCTGTTCTGAACACTCTTGTCCAATATCATCAACATTACATTTCAGACTGAGAACTGGAGCTTCCTCCCAAAATTTATCCAGGCTGCATTTCTGAAAAGAAATGAAGAAAAGAGAGAGCGAAAGAAGGTGGAAATAGAGCCAGGGATAAAGAATGAGAGAAAGAAAGTGAGACAGAGAGAGAGAGAGAGAAACAGACAGAGAGAGAGGGAAACAGAGAGAGAGAGAGAGAGTGAAACAGACAGAATGGGAAACAGAGAGAGAGAATGATTGAAACAGATAGAGAGAGAGTGAAACAGAGAGAGAGAGAGAAACAGAGAGATAGGGAAACAGAGAGAGAGAGAGAATAATTGAAACAGATAGAGAGAGAGAGAGTGAAACAGACAGAGAGAGAGAGAGTGAAACAGACAGAGAGAGAGAGAGTGAAACAGAGAGAGAGAGAGAGTGAATCAGACAGAGAGAAAGAGAGAGGGAAACAAACAGAGAGAGAGAGAATGATTGAAACAGACAGAGAGAGAGGGAAACAGAGAGAGAGAGAGAGTGAAACAGAGAGAGAGAGAGAGAGTGAATCAGACAGAGAGAAAGAGAGAGGGAAACAAACAGAGAGAGAGAGAATGATTGAAACAGAGAGAGAGAGAGAGTGATTGAAACAGACACAGAGAGAGAGAGTGAAACAGACAGAGAGAGAGAGAGTGAAACAGACAGAGAGGGCGGACAGAGACAAAATGCAATGGTTTTTAAAGGTCTGAGTGAACAAAATGTAATTGGTGTAATTCTAGCCAGGCACCCCCCACCCCCTTGCCCTCTAGTTGACCCTTACTGTTGGCTCACACATGAAGAAATTTGTCTTTCCAACAAGATGCCAGAGGACAATGAGTCATCTGTAAAATGTTTGGGCAGATGCCTGGGCACAGAATGTGCTGGTTGGATCCCAGGCAGATCTCAACTTCTCATCCTGGCTGTTTATAATCAGCCGCCCTGTTGCCCTTGGTAACTACTTTCAATGACATTGAAGGACATGGAAAGATAGATCTCCTGTCAACATTGTACTGATGTGGGAGACAAATCGCTGCCTTAAAGCTGAACTGTGAGCAGGGGCGGAATCTCCAGGAGGTAGTTATACCGGCTAAATATTCATTCAGGTACAGCACCAAGTCTCACTACATTGCTGAGATTCTGAACTGTGTAGGTCCGGTCTGGCCACTCTGCCACGGAATGATCCATGCTGGCGTACTGTGCTGTATCGCCTCTCCCTCATGGGAAAATGTAGACAGAAAAACACCTTTGGCCACAAGTCTATCATGTAATGTCCTGGAGGCCCTGCGGGAAAAGGAGATGGTGGATCCTATTGGATGGTTCCCTGAGCAGACTGACAGTGTCATCTGGCAGAATGCCTCATCACCAGAACTTCCAAACAAGCAGCAAGACCTAGCCTGGCTGCTGGTGAGAAAGACCCTTCCTGTCAGCTCCTTCCTCCACACTTGGAGTCTCACCCACATTGCCCTCAAGGTGGCTCTGGTGAGAAAGAGACATTTCCATCTGGAATGTCCCTTTGCAAAGAAGGCTTCAGTAAGAAGTCTCACAAAACCAGGTTAAAGTCCAACAGACTTATTTAGTAGCATGAGCTTTCAGAGCACTGCTTCTTCCAAAGAGACAGGGAAGTTATGGCAGGTTACAGGAACCATGGTGTACAAAGGCTGTAATGAATCTAGTCAAGAAGAAAAGAAAAGCTTACAAAAGGTTTAGGGAGCTCGGTAATGTTAGAGATCGAGAAGAGTATACGGCTAATAGGAAGGATCTTAAGAAGGAAATTAGGAGAGCCAGAAGGGGTCATGAGAAGGCCTTGGCAGGCAGGATTAAGGAAGATCCCAAGGCATTCTACAAGTATGTGAAGAGCAAGAGGATAAGACGTGAAAGAATAGGACTTATCAAGTGTGACAGTGGGAAAGTTTGTATGGAACCGGAAGAAATAGCAGAGGTACTTAATGAATAATTTACTTCAGTATTTACTATGGAAAAGGACTGAAAAGCTTGAGCATGTAGATATTAAGAAAGAGGATGTGTTGGAGCTTTTGAAAAGCATCAAGTTAGATAAGTCGCCGGGACCGGATGAGATGTACCCCAGGCTCCTGTGGGAGGCGAGGGAGGAGATTGCTGAGCCTGTGGCGATGATCTTTGCATCATCAATGTAGACGGGAGAGGTTCCGGAGGACTGGAGGATTGCAGATGTTGTTCCTTTATTCAAGAAAGGGAGTAGAGATAGCCCTGGAAATTATAGACCAGTGAGTCTAACCTCAGTGGTTGGTAAGTTGATGGAGAAGATCCTGAGAGGCAGGATTTATGAACATTTGGAGAGGTATAATATGATTAAGAATAGTCAGCATGGCTTTGTCAAAGGCAGATCATGCCTTACGAGCCTGATTGAATTTTATGAGGATGTGACTAACCACATTGATGAAGGAAGAGCGGTAGATGTAGTATATATGGACTTCAGCAAGGCATTTGATAAGGTGCCCCATGCAAGGCTTATTGAGAAAGTGAGGGGCATGGGATCCAAGGGGACATTGCTTTGTGGATCCAGAACTGGCTTGCCCACAGAAGGCAAAGAGTGGTTATAGATGGGTCATATTCAGCATGGAGGTCGGTCACTGGTGGAGTGCCCCAGGGATCTGTTCTGGGACCCTTACTCTTTGTGATTTTTATAAATGACCTGGATGAGGAAGTGGAGGGATGGGTTGGTGAGTTTGCTGATGACACAAAGGTTGGAGGTGTTGTGGATAGTGTGGAGGGATGTCAGAAGTTGCAGCGAGACATTGATAGGATGCAAGACTGGGCGGAGAAGTGGCAGATGGAGTTCAACCCAGATAAGTGTGAGGTGGTTCATTTTGGCAGGTCAAATAGGATGGCGGAATATAATATTAATGGTAGGACTCTTGGCAGAGTGGAAGATCAGAAGGATCTTGGGGTCCGAGTTCATAGGACGCTCAAAGCAGCTGTGCAGATTGAGGCTGTGGTTAAGAAGGCATATGGTGTACTGGTCTTCATCAATTGAGGAATTGAGTTTAGGAGTCGGGAGATAATGTTGCAGCTATATAAGACCCTGGTCAGACCACACTTGGAGTACTGTGCTCAGTTCTGGTCACCTCATTACAGGAAGGATGTGGAAGCCATAGAAAGGGTGCAGAGGAGATTTACAAGGATGTTGCCTGGATTGGGGAGCATGCCTTATGAGGATAGGTTGAGTGCGCTCGGCCTTTTCTCCTTGGAGAGACGAAGGATGAGGGGTGACCTGATAGAGGTGTATAAGATGTTGAGAGGTATCGATCGAGTGGACAGTCAGAGGCTTTTTCCCAGGGCTGAAATGGTTGCCACAAGAGGACACAGGTTTAAGGTGCTGGGGAGTAGGTACAGAGGAGATGTCAGGGGTAAGTTTTTCACTCAGAGGGTGGTGGGTGCATGGAATGGGCTGCCGGCAACGGTGGTGGAGGCGGATTCGATAGGGTCTTTTAAGAGACTTTTAGATAAGTACATGGAACTTAGTAAGATAGAGGGTTATAGGTAAGCCCAGTAATCGCTAAGGTAGGGATATGTTCGGCACAACTTTGTGGGCTGAAGGGCCTGTATTGTGCTGTAGTTTTTCTCTGTTTTCTATGTTTCATCAGGTGAGTGGAGAGTTGGGTTCACAAACATGGCATATATAGACAAAGGCACAATTGCAAGATAATGGTTGGAATGCGAGTTTTAACAGGTAATCAAGTCTTTACAGGTACAGATACTTGGTTATTGATAGCCAAGTTCCGTACACACGAGGACGGCCTCAACCGGGATCTTGGGTTCATGTCACACTACCTGTAACCCGCACCATTTGGCCTGGACTTGCAAAATCCTACAAACTGTCCTGTCTGGAGACAATTCACACCTCTTTAACCTGTGATTCCCTCTCTCCACTCACCTGTCTCTACCTGTAAACCCTGTTTTGGAGACACTACGGGGGCGAGTCTCCCATCCCGCTAATTTATTTGCACAGGCGGCCGGGAGCTTTCAGCAGGGCTGGATGAGCACGATCCGCGCTGAGCGTCCGGTACCGAGCGCCTCTCCCAGCGCCAGATTTCTGCCACTGTCAGCTCTGCGCCAGAAATAAATGCGGAGATATACATTAGGTAAGCGGGGGATTTAATGTCACTTAAATATCATTAGCGGGCCTGGGACTGAAGCCTCCGAACCCACTTGCATCTCCCTCCCATCAGAGTGGCTCACTCCAGTGGGGTTTACTGGAGCTCTTCTCTTTCAGGGAGTTGGCAGCCCAACCCCACTGGCAATCGGGACCCCCAGAGGGTCAGGGCAGTGGGTGGTGCCTGCTGGGCATTGGCATCTTGGCAGTGCCAGCCTGGGCCCCCTGGCAATGCCCAATGGGCAAAGAGCCAATGCCCAGGGGGCACCTTTGCACTGCCCATCTGACATGGGGCAGTGCCAAGGGGGCAGGGCTTATGGGGCAGGGCATAGGGAGTCTCGGGAATATAGGGGGGTCGGGACTGTGGGGGTGTTTGGAGCTTCAGGCGGGGTGGCACTGCGGGGGGGGGTTGGGTCAACGGGGGGGTGGAATCAGGGGGTTGGAGATCGGGGAGGACTGGGAGAGGGTGCTTCGAGGCTGGTCCTGCAATGGTCAGGGGAGGCAGTGGTTGGGCCGTGGGAGGAGGGGGTGGTCACATCGCCAGCGATGCGGGGTTGCAGTGCTGGCCAGCGATCAGGAAGCCAGCAGTGTGCCCCTACACTGATCAGCGCATGCGCAATGGCCCCCTCAGCGCTCTACTGCCGGTGTCTCGGGTGGGAATAGGCCCCGCCCCTGATTTTCAACGATATTCGTGCTGGTGGCCTCTGCCACGCACAGAGTGTGAGAGATTCTTCCTGAACTCCCACTGAAAAACCAGCGTGAATTACTCCAGTTTTTTAAAAATACTTTTTCAATCAAATCAAATCCAATTCAGAGTCTCAACAAGTTGAGACATTTCAGATCCAGGCTGACAAGACAGGGCGAGCGACCAAACCACCCTGTCCTGGGCCCGATCTACATGAGCCAAGCTGATTGGAGAAGGGGGAGGTTCCTCCTCCAAGACTTGAGCTCATTTGCATCTTAGCCAAAAGGCCGAGATGCCGCTTTTAAAAATTGCTTCATATGAAGCCTCAGCGTAACCCAATGACCTCAACCAAGTGCGGCCGACCATGGGCTGCCGTCCATACACTTGATCTTAGCCAAAAGGCCGAGAAGTGAATTACTCCAGTTTTCACGCAAATTCGCCACTTAAAATATTTTTGGGGGAATCCCAGCCCACATCTGGAACACCACGTTCAGTTTTGGTCTTCACATTTAGGAAAGGATACCCGGGCGTTGGAGGGAGTACAGCAAGGTTCACTAGATTGGCTCATTGGGATGAGGGGGTGAGTAAATTGGGTTTATATTCTCTGGAGTTTAGAAAAATGAGAGATGACCTCACAGAAACCGACAGGATTCTGAGGGGTTTGATAGGGTGGATGCGGAGAAACTGTTTCCATTGGTCGGGGAATCTGAAACATGGTGGGGGGTGGGGAGGGGCTCAGTCTCAGGGGGGCTGATCATTTGGGACTGAGATAAGGAGAAATTCTTCCACTCAAAGCGTTGTGAACCTTTGGAATTCTCTCCCCCAGAGGGTTGTGGATGCTCAGGTGTTGAATATATTTAAGGCTGGGACAGGCAGATTTTGGACTCAGGGGAATTAAGGGATCGGAGAGTGGGTGGGAAAATGACGTTGAAACCCAAGATCCATCAAGAATGGTGGAGATGCTCAATGAGTTATACGGTCCAGTCCATAGAACCATGGAATCCTACAGTGCAGAAAGAGGCCATTCAGCCCATCGAGTCTGCATCAACTCTCCAAAACAGTGTCACACCCAGGCCCTCCCCTCCGCCCTATCCCCATAACCCTGTGCATTTTCCATGTCCAATCTACCTAACCGCACATCTTTGGACTATGGGAGGAAACCAGAGCACCCGGAGGAAACCCATGCAGACACGGGGAGAACATGCAGATGCCACACGGACAGTGACCCAAAGCCAGAATCGTACCCCGGTCCCTGGCGCTGTGAGGAAATTGTGCCACCATGGCGCCCCTGCCTCTTGTGTTCTTGTAGACTGTGTGCCTGAAGTGGAATGAATATTGTAAATATTGTAAATATATTGTAAATATATAAAGGGCGGCACGGTGGCACAGTGGTTAGGGCGGCACGGTAGCACAGTGGTTAGCACTGCTGCTTCACAGCTCCAGGGACCTGGGTTCGATTCCCGGCTTGGGTCACTGTCTGTGAGGAGTTTGCACATTCTCCTCGTGTCTGCGTGGGTTTCCTCCGGGTGCTCCGGTTTCCTCCCACAGTCCAAAGATGTGCGGGTTAGGTTGATTGGCCATGCTAAAATTGCCCCTTAGTGTCCTGGGGTGCGTAGATCAGAGGGATTAGTGGGTAAAATGTGTAGGAATATGGGGGTAGGGCCTGGGTGGGATTGTGGTCGGTGCAGACTCGATGGGCCAAATGGCCTCTTTCTGTACTGTAGGGTTTCTATGATTTCTATGATTGTCTATGGGGGAAGGGCAGGAGGAGTGGGGCCAGCCAAGTTGTTTCTGTAGAGCCACACAGATACACTGGGCCGAATGGCCTCATTCTGAGCTGCATGTTCTCCCCGTGTCTGCATGGGTTTCCTCCGGGTGCTCTGGTTTCCTCCCATAGTCCAAAGATGTGCGGGTCAGGTAGATTGGACATGGAAAATGCACAGGGTTATGGGGATAGGGCGGAGGGGAGGGCCTGGGTGTGACACTGTTTTGGAGAGTTGATGCAGACTCGATGGGCTTCTGCACTGTAGGGGTTCTATAATTCATTCATAGAATCATAGAATCTACGGCACGGAGACAAGCCTTTCAGCCCAAACTGGTTCCTGCCGACCAAAATATCCATCTAAACTAACCCCGTTATATTATTCTAAATTTATTACACTTTCTGTAATTTTCAATATTTTGTAAGGTATTTTAACAAATTTAATGAATAAAGTATTTTTTTAAAGATATAGACATACTGATGCTAACTTTCACTCAGATACAGCTTACCTGATATTACCTAATACTGAGGCACTAACTCTGCGGGAGATATTCCTCTGCTATCTGCGATTATCTGCTGCGCTGAAGCACCACATTATTGAAACACCAGAGGGCACCAGCGAGCCAGAGTTCACTCTATTGAATCATAGAATGGTTACAGCTCAGAATGAGGCCATTCGGCCCAGTGTATCTGTGTGGCTCTACAGAAACAACTAGGCTGGCCCCACTCCTCCTGTCCTTCCCGCATAGACCTATAATTTTAGCTGCTTCTCCATTTCCCCATTGAAAGTCAGGACTGTATCTGCTTGCACCTTATGCTCAGATGGTGAATTCCAGATCCTGACAGTTTGCTGCATAATTTTCCTCACGTTGAACAAAGAACAAAGAACAGTACAGCACAGGAAACAGGCCCTTCGGCCCTCCAAGCCTGTGGCGCTCCTTGGTCCAACTAGACCAATCGTTTGTATCCCTCCATTCCCAGGCTGCTCATGTGACTATCCAGGTAAGTCTTAAACGATGTCAGCGTGCCTGCCTCCACCACCCTACTTGGCAGCGCATTCCAGGCCCCCACCACCCTCTGTGTAAAAAACATCCCTCTAATATCTGAGTTATACTTCGCCCCTCTCACCTTGAGCCCGTGACCCCTCGTGAACGTCACTTCTGATCTGGGAAAAAGCTTCCCACCGTTAACCCTATCTATCCCCTTCATAATCTTGTACACCTCTTTTAGATCTCCTCTCATTCTCCGTCTTTCCAGGGAGAACAACCCCAGTTTACCCAATCTCTCCTCATAGCTAAGACCCTCCATACCAGGCAACATCCTGGTAAACCTTCTCTGCACTCTCTCTAACGCCTCCACGTCCTTCTGGTAGTGCGGTGACCAGAACTGGACGCAGTACTCCAAATGTGGCCTAACCAGCGTTCTATACAGCTGCATCATCAGACTCCAGCTTTTATACTCTATACCCCATCCTATAAAGGCAAGCATACCATATGCCTTCTTCACCACCTTCTCCACCTGTGTTGCCACCTTCAAGGATTTGTGGACTTGCACACCTAGGTCCCTCTGTGTTTCTATACTCCTGATGACTCTGCCATTTATTGTATAACTCCTCCCTACATTATTTCTTCCAAAATGCATCACTTCACATTTATTCGGATTAAACTCCATCTGCCACCTCTCCGCCCAATTTTTCAGCCTATTTATATCCTGCTGTATTGCCCGACAATGCTCTTCGCTATCCGCAAGTCCAGCCATCTTCGTGTCATCCGCAAACTTGCTGATTACACCAGTTACACCTTCTTCCAAATCATTTATATATATCACAAATAGCAGAGGTCCCAGTACAGAGCCCTGCGGAACACCACTGGTCACAGACCTCCAGCCGGAAAAAGACCCTTCGACCACTACCCTCTGTCTCCTGTGGCCAAGCCAGTTCTCCACCCATCTAGCCACTTCTCCTTGTATCCCATGAGCCTTAACCTTCTTAACCAACCTGCCATGTGGGACTTTGTCAAGTGCCTTACTGAAATCCATATGGACAACATCCACGGCCCTTCCTTCGTCAACCGTTTTTGTCACTTCCTCAAAAAACTTCACCAAATTTGTAAGGCACGACCTCCCTCTTACAAAACCATGCTGTCTGTCACTAATGAGATTGTTCCGTTCTAAATGCACATACATCCTGTCTCTAAGAATCCTCTCCAACAACTTCCCTACCACGGACGTCAAGCTCACCGACCTATAATTTCCTGGGTTATCCCTGCTACCCTTCTGAAACAACGGGACCACATTCGCTATCCTCCAACCCTCAGGGACCTCACCCATGTCCAAAGAAGCGACAAAGATTTCCGTCAGAGGCCCAGCAATTTCATCTCTCATCTCCCTGAGCAGTTGAGGATAGATGCCATCAGGCCCTGGGGCTTTGTCAGTTTTAATGTTCCCTAAAAAACCTAACACTTCCTCTCTTGTAATGGAGATTTTCTCTAACGGGTCAACACCTCCCTCCGAGACACTCCCGGTTAACACGCCCCTCTCCTTCGTGAATACCGATGCAAAGTATTCATTTAGGATCTCCCCTATTCCCTTGGGTTCTAAGCATAATTCCCCTCCTTTGTCCCTGAGAGGTCCGATTTTCTCCCTGACAACTCTTTTGTTTCTAACGTATGAATAGAATGCCTTAGGATTCTCCTTAATCCTGCCTGCCAAGAACATCTCGTGACCGCTTTTTGCTCTTCGAACTCCCCGTTTGAGTTCTTTCCTACTCTCTCTGTATTCTTCCAGAGCTCCATCTGTTTTCTGTTGCCTGGACTTAACGTACGCCTCCCTTTTCATTTTAATCAGATCCTCAATTTCCCTGGTTATCCACGGCTCTTGAATCCTACCTTTCCTATCTTTCCTTTTTACAGGCACATGCCTATCCTGCAGCCTTATCAATAGTTCCTTAAAAGACTCCCACATGCCAGACGCGGACTTACCCTCGAACATCCTCTCCCAATCAACATCCATCAATTCCTGCCTAATCCGGCTATAGTTAGCCTTCCCCCAATTTAGCACCCTGCCCGTAGGACAGCACTCATCCTTGTCCATTACTATCCTAAAGTTAACAGAGTGTGGTCACTATTTGCCACATGTTCCCCTACCGAAACTTTGACGACCTGACCGGGCTCATTTCCCAGAACTAGGTCCAGTATAGCCCCCTCTCTAGTCGGGCTATCTACATACTGTTCCAAAGAACCTTCCAGTATGCATTTTACAAATTCCTCCCCGTCCGGACCCCCAGCTCTAAGCACTTTCCAGTCTGTGCCAGGGAAATTAAAGTCCCCCACTACAACAACCCTATTTTTTGTGCACCTATCCAGAATCTCCTGACATATCCTTTCCTCCACTTCCCGTGGGCTGTTGGGTGGTCTGTAGTACACCCCCAGCATAGTGACTGCACCCTTCCTGTTTCTGAGTTCCACCCACAGCGACTCAGTACATGACCCCTCTAAGTTGTCTACCCTCTGCACCGCGGTAATATGCTCCTTAACTAATATCGCTACTCCCCCACCTTTTTTAGCCCCTCCTCTGTCTCGCATAAAACACTTATACCCCAGAATATTCAGCTGCCAGTCCTGTCCTTTTAACCAAGTTTCCGTAACCGCAACCACATCCAAATTCCGCACAAGCATTAAGGCCCTAAGTTCGTCTGTTTTACCCGTTACGCTCCCCGCATTGAAGCAGATGCACTCCAGACCTCCAGGCCCAGTCAGGTCATCCTCCTCCAGAGTGCTCCTCTTCTTAGCTAGCCTTGCCCTGGCCCCCAGCTCGACCCCAGCCTCAGTATTTACTGACCTACTGTTTTGTTCCCCACCCCCCTGCCACTCTAGTTTAAATCCTGCCAAAACACTCTAGCAAAACTCCCAGCCAGGATATTTGCTCCCTTCCAGTTAAGGTGTAACCCATCCTTTCTGTACAGTTGCCATCCTGACTTGAAGATTTCCCAGTTATCTATGAATTTAAAACCCTCCCTCTTGCACCAGTCCTTTAGCCACGCGTTCAACTGTAGAATCTCCCTGTTCCGAGCTTCACTTGCACTAGACACCGGGAGCAGTCCAGAGATTGCTACACTGGAGGTCTTACTTTTTAGCCCAGCACCCAACTCCCTGAATTTCTCTCGTATGACCCCCCTGCTCTTCCTACCTACATCATTTTCACCAATGTGTATAATCACATCCGTTTGACTACCTTCCTTTTTAAATATGCTTCCTACCCTCTCGGAGACATCCAGTACCCCAGCACCAGGGAGGCAGACTACCATCCTGGATTCTCGTTCACTCCCACAGAACCGCCTGTCCGTGCCTCTAACCATTGCGTCCCCTACAACTATCGCTCTCCTAAACCCCTTCTTTCCCTTCCGGACCCCTGAGCCTGTCTCCGTAGAGGCGATCTGGTCCTCGTGGCTTACCCCTGGAGGGTCATCCCCCTCCACAGAATCCAAAACAATATACCTATTTTGGAGGGGGACAACCACAGGGGATCCCTCCACAGACTGCTCACTCCCTTCCCTTCTCCCATCTGTTGCCCATCCCTTTCTTTTATGGGAGACTGCCACTGGGGTACTTTCTGGCACATCACCCTTCTGACTATTACCCCTCCTAACTGTGACCCACGTGTCTTCCTTCCGAGACCCTGGTGTCACTACCTGACTATAACTTTCATCTATTAATCTCTCATTTTCCCTAACTAAACTGAGTTCATCGAGCCTCAGCTCCAGCTCCCTCACACGATCCTTCAGGAGTTGCAGTTCCACACATCTGGCACAGATATGGACTTCCGGGAGGACTTTTATATTTTTGCCATTTTTTGCATTATTCTTGAAAACAGTGTGAGTGACTGAGTGTGTGTGTGTATGAGTGTGTGTGTGAGTGTGTGTGTGAGTGTGTGTGTGTGTAAGAGAGTGTGTGTGTGTGTGTGTGAGTGTGTGTGTGAGTGTGTGTGTGTGTGAGTGTGTGTGTGTGTAAGAGAGTGTGTGAGTGTGTGTGTGTGTGAGTGTGTGTGTGAGTGTGTGTGTGTGTGAGTGTGTGTGTATGTGTGTGTGAGTGTGTGTGTTTGTGCGTGTGTGGCTGGGTGTGGGAGTGTGTGTGTGTATGTGAGCAGGTGTGGGTGTGTGTGTGTGTGTGTGTGAGTTTGTGTGGGTGTGTGAGTGTGTTTGTGTGTATGTGTGTGTGAGTGTGTGTGTATGTGTGTGTGAGTGTGTGTGTTTGTGCGGATGTGAGCGTGTGTGGGTGGGTGTGGGAGTGTGTGTGTGTATGTGAGCATGTGTGGGTGTGTGTGTGTGAGTGTGTGTGTGAGTTTGTGTGGGTGTGTGAGTGTGTGTGTGAGAGTGTGTGGGTGAGTGTATGTGTGTGAGTGTGTGTGTGTGGGTGAGTGTATATGTGTGTGAGTGGGTGTATGTGTGGGTGAGTGTGTGTGGGTATGTGTATGTATGTAAATTATTTAATTATGTTGAGGAAAAGTTACTCGGGGTAGGTTGTCTGGGGGTTTAAGACATGAAAGAGTAGAGGTGTTCAGTTTGTGCATTAGTAATGAAATAATATTGGTGGTTTTGAGGTGCAACTAAATAGGCTGGATATAACATTTACCTTTTTAAATGTTTGAATATCAAATAAAAGTCAAAGGTGTCAAGAAAGATTTTCCAGGGTTCCATTGGATAAAGGGAAGACGGCGTGTTCGACGTTATTGACCCGGAAACAGACAAAATAGAAATATGGAAGATTTCACATTTAGAATTATCTGAGTTCCAAAGAGATGTGGGAACATTGGAGCCTGAGGGAGGGGGAGGTGAAAGGTATTTTAGAGATACTGACGAGATCTTAGGTGTTGCCTGTGTGAGAAAAATCGCCCAGAAACAGCCTTGGGCTGAGAGAAAGTGCAGCTGTCCAGCAAGGCCAGAAAAATCCTGAGGCTGAGGAAAGCAGTCTTGTTTCTGAAAGTTTCTTAGATTTCCACAGCAGAGTGGAAGAGCTTAATGGGTTGGGTGGTTTACCATATTAAGGTGATGTCTTTTGGGTAAGATTACTGGATTTTTATCTGGGTTAAACATCTATAAGGGAGTATTGCCTGGAAGGTGTTTACTTGTGGATCTGGCTAGTAGGAAGTCTTTTGGAGGTATATTTTGTAAGACTAATTTTAACTGTGTAACTATAATCTTATGTGCTTAAGTTTTCTTTTCTTCTTGTTGATAAACCTTTTACTTTTCTTTAAATTCCAGAAGAGTTTGAGATTTCTTTCTGCTGAGGTTAGTATGTTTCCCTCTTGGTTTCACATTGCAAATGAAAGGTTATGGCCCATTAGTCAAGTTTCCCTCTGGGATTTGGTTTGATCAGCAATTAACATAACCAGACAAAACTTTAAAGGGAGGCTGGCGATTCTTGGTCTTGCCCTTTCTTGGCCTTTCCTGAGGAGAGCTCGATACAGCAGAAAGGTCATAGAAGCAGCAGGAACTGACTGGTTTTCTCTTTGATATATTTTTCCTCCTAATCAATTGCTCAGTTGGTGATGTTTGACATTTGGACCATGACATATGAGTGTGTATCTGTGTAAAACCACATCTCCCGATGTTGACAGGTAACAACATCTAAGTGAAGTAAATCCAGTCACTACAATGTTAGACATGGAGGAGAACCCAGGACCACTTGGGATAGAGAGACAACACCCAAAGCAACAACCGCCCTGAGGGGAAAATTGACACCGGGAAATGATTCACTTTAGCATCATGGAGTATCCTGGGTTAGAGCAGTTAGTGAACTGTCCCAGGTTAGAGCTGGGGACGTGAGCAAGTGAGGTGAGTATAGTTCTCAGGGCAACCATGTATTGTTTTGGTGACAAATGCAGAATGGTCTCAGTGGAGGGAGGATTCTGATTATAAAGTCCGGCACTGGAAGTAAAGGCGGCACGGTAGCACAGTGGTTAGCACTGCTGGTTCACAGCTCCAGGGACCTGGGTTCGATTCCCAGCTCGGGTCACTGTCTGTGTGGAGTTTGCACATCCTCCTCGTGTCTGCGTGGGTTTCCTCTGGGTGCTCCGGTTTCCTCCAACAGTCCAAAGATGTGCGGGTTAGGTTGATTGGCCGTGCTAAAATTGCCCCTTAGTGTCTTGAGATGGGTAGGTTAGTGGGATTAGTGGGTAAATATGTAGGGATATGGGGGTAGGGCCTGGGTGGGATTGTGGTCGGTGCAGACTCGATGGGCCGAATGGCCTCTTTCTACACTGTAGGGTTTCTATGATTCTTCTATGATTCTTTCTATGAATGTGGCCCTGTCTCCTGTAACCCTCTCCCAGCCCATCGACACTCACGCCTCACCCTCCCTATACAACTCTCATCCCTCCCCCTCCTTCCCGCCCCCCTTCCTCCCTCCCCACCACCCCCCCGCCCCCCCACACACACTCTCTGTTATGTTATTGGCGATTGCGATTCCTATTGTTGTCTCCAGAATGTTCACTTTTCTTGCTTTTATAACCTAAACCCCACAGTAGGGAGCGAGTTTACAGCCGTCGCTTTGCATTCTTGGCTTCAGGTTAATTCTTTTTCGAATGAAGCGTTTTTGGATATTTTTCCATTTGTTGCCAGCGAGTCTCTGAGGAAATTATGAAACTGTCTCAAAGCAGCAAGTTCCTCAGTCATTCTTTATTAAAAATAAAATGAAACTTTCCAGTGAATAATTACAAAAATAAGTCAGGAAACATCTACTTAAATACAATCTTTTTGCTTTAGTGCCCGAAGTACATTTCACATAATCGCTAAACTTCCAGTTACATTTCACAATTTCTTCCACTTGCTGTCCTGCCTCTCACTCCATCATCATCCGACCCACAAAATCTCCCCCCGCGAAACATTCCTCAACACAGTCAGCCTTTGCACTCAGTCCCGCCGCCTCTCAGCCTCTCTCAGCCTCTCTGAGCTTCCTGGGACATGGACCTGGACAGGGATCTTTGCACCATGTCCGCTTTCTTGCTGTCCAGTCTGACAGGCTGGATGACTGGAGGAAGTTCTCTGGTGATCTCGGAGATGTCTCTCTTATCCTGACACCTGCCGCCCGAGCCCAGAGCTCGCTCCAGCTCAATGATTGTACTTAGCTCTGGGGGAGTCACTGCCCTTTCCACCTTGTTGCTGATGTGAGTGGGGCTGAAGATGGGCAGTGGCAGCTGCTTGCGGTATGGCAGGCGGTACTCAGTCAGTGCCTCTCCCAAGCGGCCCATCCTCATCACATTGTTGGGGTTTCGCTGCACCAGGTAGGTCACCTGATATTTCCTGTTGTAACTCTCCTTCCGGACATCATCCACCTCGTTTAAAGAGCATCTGCCACAAGGAGAAACATGTAGATTAACAGATGGAGATTTAGCCGGATCCTCATCCATATTCCCTTCATTAACAACGCCTTTTCTCAAACAATCTCTGTCTGAACCTGGCTGTGCCTCTCTGTCTCTCTGTGTGACCCCCCCTCTGTCTCTCTCTCTGTCTCGGTCTGTGACTCTCTGTATGACCCTCCCTCTGTCTCTCTCTCTCTCTCTGTCTGTGACTCTCTGTGTGACCCACCCTCTGTTTGTCTCTCTGTATTTCTCTCTCTCGCTCTCCCTGTTCCTTTATATCTATTTGTCTCTCGGTCTTTCTGTATCTCTCTCTGTCGCTGATTCTCTCACTGGCTTTCTCTCTCTCTCTTCCTCTGTCTCTGTGCGCGTCTGTTTTCTCTCACTCTCGAATTATCTCTCTCTGTCTCTCTGTTGATCTCACTTTATTCTCTCTGTGTGTGTCTCTCTGTGTGTGTCTCTCTTTGTCTCTCTCTCTGTCACTATTTTCTCTCTGACTCCTCTCCCCCCCCCCCACCCCCCGCGTCTCTGTCTCCTTATTTCTCTATATATATATTTCTATGTCTCTTTGTATCTTTCTCTCTATCCCCCCTGTCTGTGTTCCCCCTCCCCCTCTGTGCCTCAGTCACTGGGCTGTAACTTGCTGTTCTCTCAGTGCTGACCCTGGGCGATACTCCAGTGAGCGGCCCTCTGTGAGCCAGTGAGGACTGGGCACAGTTTGGGTGGAGACTCACCGCTCCTGAGCCCGTGTCCTGACGCTGAGTTGCTGCCACTGTGCAGAGTAAAGCTCCTTCCTCTGGCTGTTCTCCTCATTCACTAAGCAGCTGAGAGTGGCAGTGGGTGTCAGTTCCATCCCAGCGACAGTCTCCCTGTTTGGGTTCACCAGCTTCTCCCAGTGCCTGTGTGTGCGGGGACAGCCGCCCCTTTATACACACCCGGGGCTATTTCGGGGAATGTTCTCAGTGTCTAAATTCACTCGAACAACTCACCGCAGAATTGTTGACTCGCTCCCAGTGATTTCCAGATATCAGCACCTAAAGTTCAAGCTTCACAGCTGTCTGTGTGACTGCCCAGAGCAGGGATAATGTTCCTAATCGGATTAATGAGCAGTCCTGCTTCACATTGACCAGAATCAGGCTCTGAGCAACAAAGGAGCCGATTGAACGACTGGAACAATCCCCAAAGTCAGGGCGAAGATCAAAGGACATCACCCCAACCCTCCCTCCCCAACAAACACACCCACCCACCCCCTCCCCCACCTACCCCCATCCCCTACCCACCCACCCCCCACCCACATCCCCACACCCTCCCCCACCCACCCCCCACCCACACACCCATCCCCTACCCACCCTCCCCCACCCACCCCCCACCCACATCCCCACACCGTCCCCCACCCACCCCCACCCACACCTCCACACCCTCCCACCCCCACCCAACCCCCACCCACACCCCCCACACCACCCGCCCCCTCCCCCACCCACCGCCATCCCCTACCCACCCACCCCCGACCGACACCCTCACACCGTCCCCCACCCACACTCACCCCCACCCACACCTCCACACACCACGGACGCCCAACCCCCACCCACACCTCCACACACCACCCACCCACCCCCCACCCCCAACTCACCCCCCAACCAAAACCCCACCCATCCCCCTCACATCCCCTCCCTCCCCTACAAAACCCTCTCTCTCCCCACCCCACACCCACCCCTACACACTCCCACACCCCCCCCTACACACACAACCACCCTCTCCCACATCCTCTCCCCATCCCCCACCCCTTCCCCCACACCCCACCCATATCCCTCCCCACACCCCACACCTCTGCACACCCCACCAAAACCACACTCCCCTACTCACACCCCACCCAGAGACATGAGCATCTCTCCCAGGCTGACACCCGAAGTGCAGTACTGAGGGAGTACCGCACTGTCAGAGCGTCAGTACTGAGGGAGTGCCGCACTGTCAGAGCGTCAGTACTGAGGGAGTGCCGCACTGTCAGAGGGTCAGTACTGAGGGAGTGCTGCACTGTCAGAGCGTCAGTACTGAGGGAGTGCCGCACTGTCAGCGGGTCAGTACTGAGGGAGTGCTGCACTGTCAGAGGGTCAGTACTGAGGGAGCGCTGCACTGTCAGAGGGTCAGTACTGAAGGAGTGCCGCACTGTCAGAGGGTCAGTACTGAGGGAGTGCCGCACTGTCAGAGGGTCAGTACTGAGGGAGTGCCGCACTGTCAGAGGGTCAGTACTGAGGGAGTGCCGCACTGACAGAGGGTCAGTGCTGAGGGAGTGCCGCACTGTCAGAGGGTCAGTGCTGAGGGAGTGCCGCACTGTCAGAGGGTCAGTACTGAGAGTGTGCCGCACTGTCAGAGGGTCAGTACTGAGGGAGTGCCGCACTGTCAGAGGGTCAGTGCTGAGGGAGTGCTGCACTGCCAGAGGGTCAGTACTGAGGGAGTGCCGCACTGTCAGAGGGTCAGTGCTGAGGGAGTGCCGCACTGTCAGAGGGTCAGTGCTGAGAGAGTGCCGCACTGTCAGAGGGTCAGTACTGAGAGAGTGCCGCACTGTCAGAGGGTCAGTACTGAGGGAGTGCCGCACTGTCAGAGGGTCAGTACTGAGGGAGTGCCGCACTGTCAGAGGGTCAGTGCTGAGGGAGTGCTGCACTGTCAAAGGGTCAGTGCTGAGGGAGTGCTGCACTGTCAGAGGGTCAGTGCTGAGGGAGTGCTGCACTGTCAGAGGGTCAGTGCTGAGGGAGTGCCGCACTGTCAGAGGGTCAGTACTGAGGGAGTGCCGCACTGTCAGAGGGTCAGTACTGAGGGAGTGCCGCACTGTCAGAGGGTCAGTGCTGAGGGAGCGCCGCACTGTCAGAGGGTCAGTACTGAGGGAGTGCCGCACTGTCAGAGGGTCAGTACTGAGGGAGTGCCGCACTGTCAGAGGGTCAGTACTGAGGGAGTGCCGCACTGTCAGAGGGTCAGTACTGAGGGAGTGCGGCACTGTCAGAGGGTCAGTACTGAGGGAGCAGAACCTGCCAGAGGTGCACAGGTGAGTTCAGCCCCCGGGGGGTGAGGGCTATGCCTGGCAATACCCTGGCACAGCTCTTGCAGGTGGTTGGGGAGGATTGGGTGGGGGGTCGGGGGGTGGGGGCGCCTTTTTTAAAAGCCTCAGTTCCTGGCCACCAGCGCAAGTCGCGAGGACCCACCCCCCCCCCCCCCCCAACAGTTCTTGTCAACGAGGTTAAAAATACAGCGGGAAGCTGCCGCTTGGATTCTCACCAGATAAACACTGCCCAACATTTCAACAAGTACTTTACTGGCTGGAAAATGCTCTGGGACATCCCGTGGCTGTGAAAGGAGTGATAGAAATTCAAGTTATTTACTTTACTGAGAGACGGGGTGTGGGATCGTGTGAGTCACAAACACAACTCATAGAATCCTACAGTGCAGAAAGAGACCATTCGGCCCATCGAGTCTGCACCAACCACAATCCCACCCAGGCCCTACCCCCACATATTTACCCGCTAATCCCACTAACCTACGCATCTCAGGACTCTAAGGGGCAATTTTTAACCTGGCCAATCAACCTAACCCGCACATCTTTGGACTGTGGGAGGAAACCGGCGCACCCGGAGGAAACCCACGCAGACACGAGGAGAATGTGCAAACTCCACACAGACAGTGACCCGAGCCGGGAATCGAACCCAGGTCCCTGGAGCTGTGAAGCAGCAGTGCTAACCACTGTGCTACCGTGCCTCCCTGGAGGAAGTGTTTCCTTCTCTAATCCAGCAGAAACAATATTCTTCTCACACTTCTTGCCTGATCACACCCTCACTCTGACACTCACTTTTCCCACCATCTCACTCCCCTAGTTTCTCTGCCCCTCCCTGGGTCTCCCTGTCCTTCTCGAAAGCTCTGTGCCTCTCTCGGGGTCTCCATGCCTTTCCTGGGATCTCCGTTCCTCCGAGTTAGGGTGGCACAGTGGTTAGCACTGCTGCCTCTCAGTGTCAGGGACCCAGATTCAATTCCGGCCCCAGGTGACTGTCTGTGCAGAATTTGCATGTTCTCCCTGTGTCTGCATGGGTTTCCTCCAGATGATCCAGTTTCCTCCCACAGTCCAAAGATGTGCGGGTTAGGTTGATTGGCCGTGCTAAAAATTGCCCTGTTTCCTGAGATGTGTAGGTTAGAGGGATTAGTGGGTAAATGTGTAGGGATATTGCCCCTTAGTGCCAGGGGAATTAGCAGGTAAATATTTGGGGTTACGGGGATATGGCCTGGGTGGGACTGTTGTCAGTGCAGACTCGATGAACTGAATGGCCTCTATTTGCTATGATTCTATGGTTAAGTCCCAAACTGTGTCTCCATTTAGACTGAGAAAAATGAATCAAAATTATTGTGCAGGAATTTCACAAGCAGCAGAAAGCGAAGATCAAACATTCAGGCTGATATCTCTCTCTCCCCCAGCGTGTGAAACTTGTCCTTCTCCCAGCAACACAAAGATCTCAGCTTTTTGTTCCAGTCATATGTAATAAAAATGAGACAAAACATATATTTTATGTTTTTATTGACAGCGGCTCAGAGAGAACACAAACAAAGCTGGATAGAAAATCAATATAGTGCAAGTCCTCCTTTCACACATACACTGTACCCCATCCAAACTCAACAGCCGGCATTTACAGAGCAATTTGAACTGCTTCATTGTGCACTGTGACAGGTGCTGTCTTGTCGATGTGCTGCTAAATTGAGGCCCCCATTGACCCTTTCAGATGGAGGTCAGATTCCATCAGAATATTTGGAAGTGCAGGAGAGTTCATCCCAGTGTGCTGGGCAGTATTTATCCCTCAATCAACTCAATTCAAAACAGATTATCATATTGCTGTGCACAATTTGACTGTTGTGTTCCAATATTGCAGCAGTGGCTACAATGCAGAAGGATCTCATTGGCTGTCGAGTATTTGGGACATCTGAGGTGATGAAATGTGCTTTGGAAATGCAAATTCTTTCTCTCTCTGCATTGTACAATTTCCAACAGGCAAGACAAGGAGGAACTATTGCAACAACCTTTGGAAAACACGGATTAGGAATTCCAAATTGAATTGACAATCACAATTCCAGCGATCTTGAGAGGAGAATGTCCTCATCAACTTCTTCCAGTTCCTCATCTGTTACTGGTTTGATTTCATTTGTTCTTTTTATTAGGACAGCCACTGAGTCCTGTCCCTCATTCTCCACCTCAGGACTTTGATCCCGTGGATAATAAATTCGCGCCTTTGACAGGAAATCCTCTGCAGCATCCAGTGTGATTAAACGATCCTAGAGAAACACAAATCACCTCTCACTTTATTACCATTTCCTCCATTTCTGCTATCCTCAACACCAACCAGTCACACTGACTACAGTCTGACCAGCTACCCAGGGAGCCCCCACTTCACCTGTACACAAGGCCCTGACAGTCAACCCTGATTCTGTCTGAATATATGCACGTACATACACAGCATGTGGATAAGCCTACAAGAGGAGAGGCTGTACTCGATCTGGTACTGGCTAATGAGCCTGGACAGGTGTCGGATCTCTCAGTGGGGGAGCATCTTGGGGATAGTGATCATAACTCTATCTCCTTTACGCTAGCATTAGAAAGAGATAGGATCAGGCAAGCTAGGAAAGTGTTTATCTGGAGTAAGGGGAAATATGAAGCCATCAGGCAGGAGATTAGAGGCGTAAATTGGAAGGAGGCATTCTCGAGGAAAAGTACCAAAGTAAGGTGGCAGATTTTCAATGATTGTTTGTCTGGAGTTCTACATGACAACGTTCCTATGAGACAGGGAGGTTTTGGTAGGTTACGGGAACCGTGGTGCACGAAAGCTGTGCTGAACCTAGTCAAAAAGAAAAGGAAAGTGTACAAAAGGTTCTGAAAGCTAGGCGATGATAGGGATCTAGATGAGTATACGGCTTGTAGGAAGGGACTTAAGAAGGAAATTAGGAGAGCCAGAAGGGGTCACGAGAAGGCCTTGGCAGGTAAGATTAAGGAGAACCCTAAGGCGTTCTATAAATATGTGAAGAGTAAAAGGATGAGATGTGAAGGAATAGGACCTATAAAATGTGAAGGTGAGAAAGTCTGTACGGAACTGGAAGAAATAGCAGAGGTGCTTAATGAATACTTTACCTCGGTATTCACGGTGGGAAAGACCTGGGTGGTTGTACTACAGGATTGCGGCGGACTGAGAAGATTGAGTTTGTCGACATTAAGAAAGAGGATGTGTTGGAAATTTTGAATAGCATCAAGATAGATAAGTCACCGGGACCGGATGGGATGTACCCCAGGTTACTGTGGGAGGCGAGGGAAGAGATTGCAGAGCCTCTGGCGATGATCTTTGCGTCATCGATGGAGACGGGAGAGGTTCCGGAGGATTGGAGGATTGCGGATGTGGTTCCTATATTCAAGAAAGGGAATAGGGATAGCCCAGGAAATTACCGACCGGTGAGTCTAACCTCAGTGGTTGGTAAGTAGATGGAGAAGATCCTGAGGGACAGGATTTATGAACATTTAGAGAAGTTTAATATGCTCAAAAGTAGTCAGCACGGCTTTGTCAAAGGCAAATCGTGCCTTACGAGCCTGGTGGAGTTCTTTGTAAATGTGACTAAACACATTGACAAAGGAAAAGCGGTAGATGTGGTTTACATGGACTTCAGCAAGGCATTCGATAAGGTCCCCCATGCAAGACTTCTCGAGAAAGTGAGCGAGCATGGGATCCAAGGGGCTGTTGCCTTGTGGATCCAGAACTGGCTTGCCTGCAGAAGGCAGAGAGTGGTTGTAGATGGGTCTTTTTCTGAATGGAGGTCGGTCACCAGTGGAGTGCCCCAGGGATCTGTTCTGGGACCCTTGCTGTTTGTCATTTTCATAAATGACCTGGATGAGGAAGTGGAGGGATGGGTTGGTAAGTTTGCCGACGACACGAAGGTTGGTGGTGTTGTGGATAGTTTGGAGGGATGTCAGAAGCTGCAGTGTGACATAGATAGGATGCAAGACTGGGCGGAGAAATGGCAGATGGACTTCAACCCGGATAAATGTGTAGTGGTACATTTTGGCAGGTCAAATGGGATGAAGGAGTATAACATCAAGGGTAAGACTCTTAGCAGTGTAGAGGGTCAGAAGGACCTTGGGGTCCGGGTCCATAGGACTCTTAAATTGGCCTCGCAGGTAGAGGAGGTGGTTAAGAAGGCGTATGGTGTGCTGGCCTTCATCAATCGAGGGATTGAGTTTAAGAGTCGGGAGATAATGATGCAGCTTTATAAGACCCTCATCAGACCCCACTTAGAGTTCTGTGCTCAGTTCTGGTCGCCTCACTACAGGAAGGATGTAGAAATTATTGAAAGGGTGCAGAGAAGATTTACAAGGATGTTGCCTGGATTGGGTGGCATGCCTTATGAGGATAGGTTGAGGGAGCTCGGTCTTTTCTCCTTGGAGAGACGAAGGATGAGAGGTGACCTGATAGAGGTGTGCAAGATGTTGAGAGGTGTAGATCGGGTGGATTCTCAGAGGCTTTTTCCCAGGGCTGAAATGGCTGCTACGAGAGGACACAGGTTTACTGGGGAGTAGGTACAGAGGAGATGTCAGGGGTAAGTTTTTCACTCAGAGGGTGGTGGGTGAGTGGAATCGGCTGCCGTCAATGGTGGTGGAGGCAAACTCAATAGGGTCTTTTAATAGACTTCTGGATGAGTACATGGGACTTAATAGGATTGAGGGTTATAGGTAAGCCTATGTATAGGCCTAGGTAAGTAGGGACATGACCGGCGCAACTTGTGGGCTGAAGGGCCTGTTTGTGCTGTAGTTTTTCTATGTTCTATGTTCTATACACACACATATATACACACACACTGAGACATACACACACACACTTGCACACACACACGTTGACACACACACACACACACACATATACATCCATACTCACACACACATTATAGGGAACAGAGGGTAATCATATTTTGATATGAACTGATTTCAATCTGACTGGACAAAGAGCTAGTACAGATCTGATGGAGTGAATGATCTCCTTCTATGATGCAAATGATATTGTTTTAAATTCAGATTTTTAAAAACTAAATTTGAATCAGTCATGTTTGGGCTTTACAATAGTCACCACCAATATTGAATGTTGTTCACAGCCTCCCCGCCCCTCCCTCCGTGGTGGCACAGTGGTTAGCACTGCTGCCTCACAGTGCCAGGGACCCGGGTTCAATTCCCAGCTTGGATCACTGTCTGTGCAGAGTCTGCACATTCTCCCCGTGTCTGCGTGGGTTTCCTCCCACAGTCCAACAGACGTGCTGATTAGGTGCATTGGCTAGGCTAAATTCTCCCTCAGTGTACCTGAACAGGCACAGGAGTGTGACGACTAGGGGATTTTCACAGTAATTTCACTACAGTGTCAATATAAGCCTACTCGTGACACTAATAAATAAACTTTAAAACTTCACATCCCAAATCTCCCTATCCTTCCACCTTGCTCACCTTTTCCCATCCCCTTCCCCTATCTGCGCTCCCACCTCACCCCCCACCTCATCTCACCTCATCCCCCACCTCACCTCCTCACCCCCCCACCTCACCCCCATCCCCCACCCACACACCCACCTCACCCCCCTCCCCCTCCCCCCCACCCACACACCCACCAGAACAAAGATATATCTCTCTGCAGGCATTTTATTTTCAAATATTGAGGTTTCTTGAGCCAGGATGTCCAACAGTTTCTTTGCCTGTGGTGCGTTCCGCATGTTGCTGTAGGAAGTTACAGATGTGACATTCAAAAGCATATCAGACTCTGCATGAAAACCTGCAAAACAGCAATGTCACCAAGAATGGCATCAAAACAGCATTGCAACAGTGGAGCTCATAGCTGATTCCGACTGGAGAGGGATCTGGTCCAGGGTTAACTTCTGGGGGAGAGGAGGAGGGGACTGAGAAATAGGAGGGATAGAGAGAAGGTGGGAACAGAGAAAGAGAGAGAGATGGTTGTGAGAGAGAGGGATAGAGTAGGACATTGTGAGAGAGAGAGGGAGACAGAGAGAGTGAAAAACAGAGAGGTAGAGAGAGGGAGAGGGCACCAGAATGTAGAGAGAGCGGAGGGACAGAAAGGGGGAAAATGCAATAGAGTGAGAGAGAGAGAGAAAATACAAGAGGGTGAGGGAAAGTGAGAGAGGGACAGTGAAGAAGAAAAAGGAGAAAAGAAGAAATGAAGGATAACAAATTGGAAGGGGAGGGAGGGAAAGAGCTGGAAGGACTTTAAGGGAAAGGCAGGGAATTGGAATGATAAGGTTTCCCTTGAGATAACACATTATTACTTACCCAAGTTTTCTAAAATCATCTTCCACTTCTCCAGTACACCTCTGCGTTCCTGACGAGCTGCGTGAATGTCAATGCTGAGGCGACGGTAACCCTGGGAGAGAGGAGACAGACTTACATCAATGCGTTCTGTCCCAGGCTCCAACCCAAACCATTGCACTGCCCTCTGTCAGAAGATGATGACCATTGGACACACTACCATCATTCTGTTTGTCTGTCACCTCCATCCTGGCTGATCCACTCCCAGTCTCACTGTATCTTTGGTTTAACATTCTCGTCCTGATCTTTAAATCCCTCCATGAATCGCATTCCCACCAACACTGCAGACGGTGAACTCGGGAATGCTCCAACTCTAGCTGTTGTCCGGATCCTCTCCCTTCATCCTTCACCCTCACCAACTGAGTCCCTCTTTTGCAATTTCCCCCCAAACCTCTCCAGCCCCCGTCCTGTCCCATATCTGATGACACGTTGTGAGTCGCCATGTTAACCGTGTGTTAACATTGATTTAGGAATGTTGTCAGAGGGAAAGCTGAATTGAATTGGAACTCACAGCTCACCTGCGAGCCCCTTCGTGTCTTGGCCCGTTTCTGCAGCATGTTGTAAAGTTCTCGGTCATCATCTCTTTCCGTGTGGGATGTATCTTGGGGCTCATTCCACAAGTTCGTTTCTTCCGATCTCCTGCGCTGAGCTTCTTGGGCAAAATACAGCAACGTGTCGCTGTTCACAAAAGAGACAACCCAACTGGGTCACTTCCAACCTTCTCCATTTAATTTACATAATAACCTCTGTATAAATGACCATACACCGCTTACAAAAGAACATTACAATAATAGGCTACAAAACAAGGAAGTTATGGTGAACCTTTTATAGAATTCTGCTTTGACCTCAATTGGAAAAAGTGTGTCTAATTCCGGACACATTTCAGGGAGAGAGTGAATAAATTTGACAATTTACAGGAATGGATCCTGTAAATTTATTTTAACTATAAGTTGGGATTGTTGGGGTTACTCTCCTTAGAGAAGGCTGAGAGGAAGTTTGATATCGGTTTTCAAAATCACAAGGGATCGAGACAGAGAAACTGTTCCCATTGGTGGAAGGATTGAGAATCTAAGAACAGATTTAAAGGCAAAATAAGTAAAGGCGACAAGAGGAAAATCAATTTTTACGCAGCGAGTGGCAAGGGTCTGCAAGGACTGAGTGTGGACGAGGCAGATTAATCACAGATTTCTGAAGGGAATTTAATAATTATCTGAAGAAAAATTCTTGCAGGGCTTTTGGGAAAAGGCAAAAGGGTGGGACTTCTGAATTACTCTTGCAGGGCAGATATAATGGGCTGAATGGCATCCTCTGTGCTATAATCATTCATGATTCTAAGATTGAGGCTCTCTAATAACCAATATTGCCATGGTGAGATTTCTCGATGATTCAGACTAACTTTATTTCGTTAAAAGAGCAGCATTGTTCACTATTTATATATAAGATTGGGACTTGGAAAGACAATGTCAAAATTTGCAGATTTGCCAGTTGAGGGAGGTATGAAATTAATGCAGAGGAGGACTGCAATAAAATACAGGAAAACATGAATAAGCTCACAGAATGTGTGCATAAATGACAAATACATTTCAGTAAGCTAAGCAGGAGGCAATAGACCTTGGTGAAAAATCAGCAGGTCACTTACTTTATTGGAAAATAAGCATCTAAATGGAACAGAGGAGACATTAGTGACACAGGTTGATCAGGACAAAGAAAAACAAAGCATTGCAAACCATTTCCATAAAGAATAAAATTGAAAAGCAGAGAAGAGTCATAGAGATTTACAACATGGAAACAGGCCCTTCAGCCCAACTTGTCCATGCCACAAGTTTTTACCACTAAGCTAGTCCCAATTGTCCACATTTGGCCCATATCCCTCTATACCTATCTTACCCATGTCATAGAGTCATAGAGGTTGACAGCATGGGAACAGGCCCTTCAGCCCAACTTGTCCATGCCGCCCTTTTTTTAAAACCCTGAAGTTAGTCCCAATGGCCCGCATTTGGCCCATGTCCCTCTATACCCATCTTACCCATGTAACTGTCTAAATGCTTTTTAAAAGACAAAATTGTACCTGCCTCTACTACTACCTCTGGCAGCTCATTCCAGACACTCACCACCCTCTGTGTGAAACAATTGCCCCTCTGGATCTTTTTATATCCCTCCCCTCTCACCTTAGACCTACGTCCTCTAGTTTTAGACACCCCTTCCTTTGTATTCAATTGGCTATCTTACCCTGGATCTGTGAGATTTAACCTTATGCAACAACCTACCATGCGGTACCTTGTCAAAGGACTTGCTAAAGTCCATGCAGTCAACGTCGACTGCACTGCCCTCATCTACCTTCTTGGTTACCCCTTCAAAAACTCAATCAAATTTGTGAGACATGATTTTCCACTCACAAAGCTATGCTGACTGTCCTTAATCAGTCCTTGCGTCTCTAAATGCCTGTAGACCCTATTTCTCAGAATACTTTCTAACAACTCACCCACTACAGATGTTTGGCTCACCGGTCTGTAATTCCCAGCTTTTCCCTGCAGCCCTTCTTAAACAAAGGCACAACATTTGCTATCTTCCGATCTTCAGGCACCTCACCTGTGGCTGTCGATAATTCAAATATCTCTGCCAGGGGATCCGCAATTTCCTCCCTCGCCTCCCGCAACGCCCTGGGTACACGTCATCAAGTCCCGGGGATTTGTCTACATTGATGCACTTTAAGACTTCCAGCACCTCCTTCTCTGTAATATGTACACTCCTCAAGACATTACTATTTATTTCCCCAAATTCCCTAACATCCATGCTTTTCTCAACAGTAAGTACTGATGAGAATTATTCATTTAGGATCTCACTCTTAGGGGTGGCACGGTGGCACAGGGGCAGCACAGTAGCACAGAGGTTAGTACTGCTGCCTCACAGCACCAGGGGCCCAGCTTGGGTCACTGTCTGTGTGGAGTTTGCACATTCTCCCAGTGTCTGCATGAGTTTCCTTCTGGTGCTCCAGTTTCCTCCCACAGTCCAAAGATGTACGGGTTAGGTGGATTGACCATGATAAATTGTCCCTTAGTGTCAGGGGGTCTAGCTAGGGTAAATGAATGTGGTTACGGGGATAGGGTTCGGGTGGGATTGTGGTTGGTGCAGACTCGGTGGGCCGAATGGCCTCCTTCTGCACTGTAGGATTCTATGAAGATGGTCTGAAATCTCTTGTGGATCCGCATGTAGATGACCTTGTTGATCCTTAAGAGGCCTTATTCTCTCCCTAGTTACTCTTTTGTCATTTATGTATCTGTAGAAGCTCTTTGGATTCTCCTTTGCCTCATTCATATTGAATGAGAAATTCCTCCTGAATACACTCAACAAATTTCTCTCCATCCAAGCCTATGTTGGATACTATGGCTGTCTTTGGTTATTTTATAACCCTCGGATATATCCCCTCTCAGTACTGCCGTGATGTTCTCCCTTATCAAAATCACAACTCACCCTCGTCTCTTACCTCCTGTTCTGTCTTTCCTACAGCATCTGTACCCTGGAACATTGAGCTGCCAGTCCTGTCCCTCCCTAAGTCATGTTTCAGTAATAGCTATAATATCCCTGTCCCATGTACCCATCCATGCCCTGAGTTCATCTGTCTTGCCCGTCAGGCCTCTTGCATTTAAATAAATGCAGTTTAATCTAGACTTCCCTTGCTCTCTGCCCTGACCATCTGTCCTGCCATGTTTTGTACACTCTCCCTGTGTTTTATTTCTCAGCCTCATTGGACCCATTCACTGAGTTCTCCACAGTCTCTGTACTCTGTGGCCCTTTTTGATTTTTGTCTTTGGTTTCTCTGCCTTTATTTCCCCTTACTGCCTTTGGTTTCTGTCCCCACTTTATTTCCCTCTGACTTCCTGCATCGGTTCCCATCCCCCTGCCACATCAGTTTAAACCCTCCCCAACAGCACTAGCGAACACTCCCCCTTGGACATTTGTTCCAGTCCTGCCCAGGTGCAGACCGTCCGATTTGTACTGGTCCCACCTCCCCCTGAACCGGTTCCAATGTCCCAGGAATTTGAATCCCTCCCTCTTGCACCATCTCTCAAGCCACGTGTTCATCTTAGTTATCCTGACATTCCTACTCTGATGAGCACGTGGCACTAGCAGTAATCCTGAGGTTACTACCTTTGAGGTCCTACTTTTTAGTTTAACTTCTAACTCCCTAAATTCAGCTTGTAAGACCTCATCCTATTTTTTACCTATATCACTGGTGCCTATATGTACCACGACAGCTGGCTGTTCACCCTCTCCCTCCAGAATGCTCTGCAGCCACTCCGAGACATCTTTAACCCTTGCACCAGAGAGGCAACATACCATCTTGGAGTTTTGTTTGCATCCGCAGAATGCCTGTCTATTCCCCTTACAATTGAGTCCACTATCACTATAGCTTTGCCACTCTTTCCTCCTGCCCAGCAGAGCCAGCCACGGTGCCATCAACCTGGCTGCTGTCACCTTCCTCTGGTGAGCCATCTCCCCCAACAGTATCCAAAATGGTATATTAGAATATTAAACTTGATAGAATCTTGATTAGACCGGATTTGAATTACTGCTAATAGTTCTGGTCTCCATTGCTTTTTACAAAGGATATAAAAGCATTGCAGAAGATGCAAAAACGGATTGACTGGAATGACACCAGAACAGGGAGGTTAGAATTATAAAGAAATATTGAACAGATTGGAATTCTTTTCTCCAGAAGAGAGAAGGTTGAGAGGCTGATTTGCCAGAGGTCATTAAGATGATGAAAGAGTTTGATATGGTAAATATAGAGAAAATAATTCCACTTTTGGGCAAGTCCATAAGTAGGGGCCATAAATATATAAATCCAATCAGGAATTCAGGAGAAATTTCTTTACCCAGAGTTGGTGAGAATGTGGAACCTCGCTCCCAGAGAGTGACTGAGTTGAATTATAGATACATTTAAAGAGGAGCTGAATAAACAGGAGAAGGAATAGGCAGATCTGTTGATATAATGAGATGAGGAGTGAAAAGACTGATATGGAGATAAAGACCAGCTCAGATCTCTTTCTATGCAGTAGATATTTTGTAAGAGTCAATGCTAAATTGTTGATTTTATCTGGAGCAGAAAAATAATTGACCTCACAAATTTGAACTGATGAGATGAAATCAAATAGTATTCCTTCTGCTCAATATAATCTGATTTTACTCAATCTTCCTAACCAATACAACCTATCCCATCTTAACCTATATAATCCAAGACAACTCAACTACACAAATTAATCTAACCCAACACTACACACCCATCCATCACCCAAGCAAGTCAAAGCAAATGTTATAATCCCTGCCCCATGTATAGAATCATAGAATTCCTACAGTGCAGAAGGAGGCCATTCAATACATCAAGGGTGCACCTACAACAATCCCACCCAGGCCCGATCTCCGGAACCCCACATATTTACCCTGCTAGTTCCCCCGACACTAAGGGGCAATTTAGCGTGGCCAATCCACCTAACCTGCACATCTTAGGACTGTGGGAAGAAACCGGAGCACCCAGAGGAAATCTATGTAGACATGGGGAGAATGTGCAGACTCCACACAGACAGTGACCCAAGGCCAGAATAGAATGCAAGTCTCTGGTGCTGTGAGGCAGCAGTGCTAACCACTGTGTCACCGTGCTGCCTCTCTAGCTCCTCTGTGAAAAACCTGAAGAACCCACTCACCTACTTGCTTTGTAAAGAAACAATCGATATGTATATAAGCCACCAATTAAATAAAGCCCGTGGCTGCCTGTTTATCCCACATTAGCTTCCTGACACAGCAGAATTTCAGTTGAAAATGTTGAAAGTAAATTAGTTTCTGCGCAATGTTTACCTGATGATTGGAGTTTTCTCCTCTGGTTCATCCTCTGCGCAACAGAAACAGCAAATGCGATAAAATACATTTCTATTTCCCATTTCACACTCTTTCAATCTTAGTCGCAGTTCAGCCACAGAATCAGGCAACCCCGGAGAATGGAACCATGCAGCACTCAAATTACCCAGCGAGGGGAAATCAACTGGCTCAGAGAGATTGAGATGTTTCTCCCAAATGACACTTCAGTGGTTTGTCTAATATTAAACGCAGAGATTTGTGAATATTTTCCATTGAGGGGATCAGGTCATGGGTGATCATGTGAAGGCTGTGGTGGTTAACTCTCCCCTCCAGCCAAACAAAGAAACACAAACTACATTGAAAGGTCTGATAAAAACAAGCTCAATATAATAGTCATACACCACAGAAAGGCCCTTCAGCCCATCGAGTCTGCACCAACAATATCTACCACTAAAGGCGCGCTGCTCCCATTTTCCTATACTCGTCCTATATCCTTGAATGTTATGACATTTCAAATGCTCATCCAAATATTTTTTAAAGGTTGTAAGGTTTCCGACCTCCACTGCCTTCCCAGGCAGTGCATTCCATATTGGAATGCACTGCCTGTTGAAAAGGATTTTCTCAAATCCCCTCTGAATCTCCTGCCCCTCACCCTAAAACTTTGCCCCCTCGTGATTGATCCATCAACCAAGGGGAACAGATACTTCCTATTCACCCTGTCCCTAGATAATCTTACACACCTCAATCATGTCCCCCCTCAGCCTTCTCTGCTCTAAAGAAAACAAGCCTATCCAGTCTCTCCTTATAGCTCAAATGTTCCATCCCAGGCAACATCCTGATGAATGTCCTCTGTAGCCCCTCTAATACAATCACATCCTTCCTATAGTGAGGTGTAACAGAGGGTTTAGAATAACTTGGGACTAAAAGACTAACAAATCAGGGTAGATTAATTTAGAGTGAAGTCACAAAGTGCCTGGAATATATCTTACAAAGGTACTGTTTGCATAGAGACACATATAACCAATGTTAGAGAATTTAGACATGTATTTCTAAATATTCTGTATTAAAAGCATATCCCTTGGTCAACAGCACAATGCTCTAAGGCATGATTGGGACTTAGTCAAGTAAAAAGAACAACATTCTTTGGAACAATACAGCTACTGAGTGCAGGGGAAAATAACAATTCTTATCCGGGTCTCTAGGCGGTCTTCCAAGGACTGCTAGAGTTCTCAGCTAGGCCAAATGAATAGACAATACAATATACAAGATAAGGGAAAGTCTAGAGTATCAGGAGACGGTGACAAACTCTTAAAATTCATGAACTAATCGTGCAGTCCCATGCTGTCCAGGAGTAAATGTTATTGGCCAAGGTAAGTAATCCATACTAATAATGATTGGCTCACACCGGCTGGGGTGAGCAGAGAGGTGGGCAAATGACTTTTGAAAATTGTATAATTGTAATACTGAGAGTGATGTACTTTTAGAGTGGTTTTGGATCATCAGCAAAACTGCTCTCCCTCGCTGAGTTGAACCAGGCCTGGGAAATAAAGGAGAGTCTTTAACCAGAATACTGTCTTTGTATTAGCTGAGCCAGCTTAATGCTTAGTCACTTAAAAAAGCTCCAACATCACATCCTTCCTATAGTGAGGTGACCAGAACTGTACACAATAGTAATGGCTCACAACGTATCCAGCCAGCTCCAGAGTTGCATTGAGTAACACTGGCCAGAATTACGATATTTTAGCAACATTGCTGGACAAAAATAACGTGTGTTCATCAGAAACAAACTATTCACATTTGAAGTTAGCAACCATTGTACTTGTAACATATGAAAGCCAGAACTGCTTCCAAGATCTGGTTCAGTGTCTGTTCTTTTCAGCATTGGATGTGGGTATCGTTGTCAAAGTCGAATGAATCCTCATGTCTTTTAAGTTTGATAAAACTGAGTGTCCGTTAGGTCACTGTCGACAGCAGTTAACAGTGAACCACGTTGATGTGGCCTTAGGAGGAAGCACAGCATAGATTTACCAGAACGATCCCTGAACTTCAAAAGTTCATGGGAGAAATTGTTTTGAGTTCCACAGAGCTTGGTATTATGGGTTCCATTGCTTCTATTTGTGATATATATAAATGATTTGGAAGAAGGTGTAACTGGTGTTATCAGCAAGTTTGCGGATGACACAAAGATGGCTGGACTTGCGGATAGTGATGAGCATTGTCGGACAATACAGCAGGATATAGACAGGCTGGAAAATTGGGCGGAGAAATGGCAGATTGAATTTAATCCAGATAAATGCGAAGTGATGCATTTTGGAAGAACTAATATAGGGGGGAGTTATACAATAAATGGCAGAGCCATCAAGAGTATAGAAACACAGAGGGACCTAGGTGCGCAAGTCCACAAATCCTTGAAGGTGGCAGCACAGGTGGAGAAGGTGGTGAAGAAGGCATATGGTATGCTTGCCTTTATAGGACGGGGTATAGAGTATAAAAGCTGGAACAAAGAACAAAGAACAGTACAGCACAGGAAACAGGCCCTTCGGCCCTCCAAGCCTGTGCCGCTCCTTGGTCCAACTAGACCAATCGTTTGTATCCCTCCATTCCCAGGCTGCTCATGTGACTATCCAGGTAAGTCTTAAACAATGTCAGCGTGTCTGCCTCCACCACCCTACTTGACAGCGCATTCCAGGCCCCCACCACCCTCTGTGTAAAAAACATCCCTCTAATGTCTGAGTTATACTTCGCCCCTCTCACCTTGAGCCCGTGACCCCTCGTGATCGTCACTTCTGATCTGGGAAAAAGCTTCCCACTGTTCACCCTATCTATCCCCTTCATAATCTTGTACACCTCTATTAGATCTCCTCTCATTCTCCGTCTTCCCAGGGAGAACAACCCCAGTTTACCCAATCTCTCCTCATAGCTAAGACCTCCAAACCAGGCAACATCCTGGTAAACCTTCTCTGCACTCTCTCTAACGCCTCCACATCCTTCTGGTAGTGCGGCGACCAGAACTGGATGCAGTACTCCAAATGTGGCCTAACCAGAGTTCTATACAGCTGCATCATCAGACTCCAGCTTTTATACTCTATACCCCGTCCTATAAAGGCAAGCATACCATATGCCTTCTTCACCACCTGTGTTGCCATCTTCAAGGATTTGTGGACTGGCACACCTAGGTCCCTCTGTGTTTCTATACTCTTGATGGCTCTGCCATTTTTTGTATAACTCCTCCCTACATTATTTCTTCCAAAATGCATCACTTCGCATTTATCTGGATTAAATTCTATCTGCCACCTCTCCACCCAATTTTCCAGCCTATCTATATCCTGCTGTATTGCCCGACAATGCTCATCGCTATCCACAAGTCCAGCCATCTTCGTCTGATGTTGCAGCTGTATAGAACGCTGGTTAGGCCACATTTGGAGTACTGCGTCCAGTTCAGGTCGCCGCACTACCAGAAGGATGTGGGGGTGTTAGAGAGAGTGCAGAGAAGGTTTACCAGGATGTTGACTGGTATGGAGGGTCTTAGCTATGAGGAGAGATTGGGTAAACTGGGGTTGTTCTCCCTGGAAAGACGGAGAATGAGGGGAGACCTAATGGAGGTGTACAAAATTATGAAGGGTATAGATAGGGTGAACAGTGGGAAGCTTTTTCCCAGGTCGGAGGTGACGATCACGAGGGGTCACGGGCTCAAGGTGAGAGGGGCGAAGTATAACTCAGATATCAGAGGGACGTTTTTTACACAGAGGGTGGTGGGGGCCTGGAATGCGTTGCCAAGTAGGGTGGTGAAGGCAGGCACGCTGACATCGTTTAAGACTTACCTGGATAGTCACATGAGCAGCCTGGGAATGGAGGGATACAAACGAATGGTCTAGTTGGACCAATGAGCGGCACAGGCTTGGAGGGCCGAAGGGCCTGTTTCCTGTGCTGTTCTTTGTTCTCAGCCTTTTTGCTAACATCAAGCATCAGATCAAGCCCAAGATGGGGTGCAATGCCTTATCCAGTCAGCTTGGATCTTATTTGTCTCTCTTGTGGGGCCCACAAATAGCATTAAATTTGAATTTGGTTTGTGGAGCGAGCAGGGAATGGATTGGGGTTTGCCGGGTCCACACTGAGCACTGGCTTTGTAACTTTAAGATTGGAGTAAAAATTAAAATTAAACAAAGTAGATTTGTATTCCTGAAATTTAAAAAGTTTAAAATATCACAGGCAATGGATAGGGTAGATCCAAAGCATGTATGCAGGATGGGAGTGAGGGTTACGGCACAGTATAAAACTCAGAGACAGACTATGGAGTTGTGTTGAAGATTAAACATGGTCTGACTGAATGACAGAGCAGGTTTGAGCTGTTTTCAGTTTTCACAATCCATTTTAAAAGGTCTTTCTCTTGTAGTCTTGTTCAATATTTGTGAAAAAAATAAATTTTTGCAAAGCAATGATTGAAATTTGTTTTGATGTTTTTAGCTAGCTTTTGCTGTTCCAATAATTCTTCCATATCTGTTGCCACATCTTTGTACTTGATGTAGCCCACACTCACATTTATTTCCCATTAAGCCTGATCAGCCTGTCCCCTTCTCCCTTCACTGTACTGAATCTTGTCAGCATTCGCCCAACTTTTTCTCCAACATTTCACATTAGGCAAATCCTTGAACATTTACTGCGTCAGAAATCAGCAGAGCGTCAACAAGGGCAAAAACTCAGCAGAGTCCAGCTGTCTCCTACACAGCAGTGTCCAAACCGAGGAACTCAATGCATTCATTGGGCAGCAAAGAGAAAGGAACTGAAGATGGATCCCAGCTCTCCCCAGCGGCCTGATTGTGCGTATATTTCACATGACACCAAACTAATTATAAGAAAACTATTGTAATCTGTCCTGTGAACCATCTTTCCCGCCAGTGTGCCTGTCCTTCACACAACTCTTATTCAGGACAGGAACCCACTAATGTCAGATTGTCTCCAACTCTCCTCTCCCCAGTGTCAGGGGGATTGCAGACCCTCAATATGGTGGGAAGTGATCAAATTGAAGATCCAAGGCTTTTTACTCTTATGTGAGGAATAAAAGAATGACCAGGGTGAGGTTAGGGCCGGTCAAGGACAGTAGTGGGAACTTGTGTATGGAGTCAGTAGAGATAGGCGAGGTGATGAATGAATACTTTTCTTCAGTGTTCACCAAGGAGAGGGGCCATGTTTTTGAGGAAGAGAAGGTGTTACAGGCTAATAGGCTGGAGGAAATAGATGTTCGGAGGGAGGATGTCTTGGCAGTTTTGAATAAACTGAAGGTCGATAAGTCCCCTGGGCCTGATGAAATGTATCCTAGGATTCTGTGGGAGGCAAGGGATGAGATTGCAGAGCCTTTGGCGTTGATCTTTGGGTCCTCGCTGTCCACGGGGATGGTGCCAGAGGACTGGAGAATGGCGAATGTTGTTCCTCTGTTTAAGAAAGGGAATAGAAATGACCCTGGTAATTATAGACCGGTTAGTCTTACTTCGGTGGTTGGTAAATTGATGGAAAGGGATGGGATTTACGACCATTTAGAAAGATGCGGATTAATCCGAGATAGTCAGCACGGATTCGTGAAGGGCAAGTCGTGCCTCACAAATTTGATAGAATTTTTTGAGGAGGTAACTAAGTGTGTTGATGAAGGTAGGGCAGTTGATGTCATATACATGGATTTTAGTAAGGCGTTTGATAAGGTCCCCCATGGTCGGCTTATGATGAAAGTGAGGAGGTGTGGGATAGAGGGAAAGTTGGCCGATTGGATAGGTAACTGGTTGTCTGACCGAGGATAGAGGGCGGTGGTCGATGGAAAATTTTCGGATTGAAGGCAGGTTGCTAGCGGCGTGCCGCAGGGATCAGTGCTTGGTCCTCTGCTCTTTGTGATTTTTATTAATGACTTAGAGGAGGGGGCTGAAGGGTGGATCAGTAAATTTGCTGATGACACCAAGATTGGTGGAGTAGTGGATGAGGTGGAGGGCTGTTGTAGGCTGCAAAGAGACATAGATAGGATGCAAAGCTGGGCTGAAAAATGGCAAATGGAGTTTAACCCTGATAAATGTGAGGTGATTCATTTTGGTAGGACAAATTTAAATGTGGATTACAGGGTCAAAGGTAGGGTTCTGAAGACTGTGGAGGAACAGAGAGATCTTGGGGTCCATATCCACAGATCTCTAAAGGTTGCCAGTCAAGTGGATAGAGCTGTGAAGAAGGCCTATAGTGTGTTAGCTTTTATTAACAGGGGGTTGGAGTTTAAGAGCCGTGGGGTTATGCTGCAACTGTACAGGACCTTGGTGAGACCACATTTGGAATATTGTGTGCAGTTCTGGTCACCTCACTATAAGAAGGATGTGGAAGCGCTGGAAAGAGTGCAGAGGAGATTTACCAGGATGCTGCCTGGTTTGGAGGGTAGGTCATATGAGGAAAGGTTGAGGGAGCTAGGGCTGTTCTCTCTGGAGCGGAGGAGGCAGAGGGGAGACTTAATAGAGGTGTATAAAATGATGAAGGGGATAGATAGAGTGAACGTTCAAAGACTATTTCCTCGGGTGGGTGGAGCTATTACAAGGGGGCATAACTATAGGGTTCGTGGTGGGAGATACAGGACGGATATCAGAGGTAGGTTCTTTACGCAGAGAGTGGTTGGGGTGTGGAATGGACTGCCTGCAGTGATAGTGGAGTCAGACACTTTAGAAACATTTAAGCGGTTATTGGATAGGCACATGGAGCACACCAGGATGATAGGGAGTGGGATAGCTTGATCTTGGTTTCAGATAAAGCTCGGCACAACATCGTGGGCCGAAGGGCCTGTTCTGTGCTGTACTGTTCTATGTTCTATGATCTCTATTATGGGTCACTGTGAGAGTTAGACACTGCTGCTCATAATAGAATCTTAATTTTAGCCAGTCCACCCACAGCTTCAACAATGCAGACTCTGTTCAGTGCATTCCTAGTCTGCTATTTAAAGGTCAGGTGATTTGAAATGGAAGCATTTTCAGAGAATCTCATGACTCAAAACACAATTTGTCTTTATTTCAAAATAATTTTCTCTTTGAAGCGAGTACTTTATGCGAGTGTGAATGTTTGAATTGCTTTTTGTCAGGTCTCGGTCTAAAAGCTCACAGATATGTAAAGAACCAGAAAATGACCAGCATGATCTCGTCAGCAATGAAGTTTGAACGAGTAACAAAGGTGACACAGTGGTTAGCACCGTTGCCTCACAGCGCGAGGGACCCGGGTTCAATTCCGGTCTCGGGTCACTGTCTGTGCAGAGTCTGCGTGTTCTCCTCGTGTCTGTGTGGGTTTCTTCCCACACTCCAAAGATGTGCGGGTCAGGTTGATTGGCTATGCTAAATTGACCCTTGGTATCAGGGGATTAGCAGGATAAATACATGGGGTTCCAGGACTAGGGCCTGGTGGGTGGGATTGTTGTCAGTGCAGGCTCAAGGGGCCGAATAGCCTCCTTCTGCTCTTCAGGGATTCTATGAAACTGGGAGGAGAAAAGGAGGAAGAAATAGCAAGTCCCATTATAACAATCGGCAGATCGAGGGGTGAGTAACATTCAGACTAATCCTTAAGAACCTGGGTGGTGGGAGGAAGCAGGTGCAATTTGTAATGCTGCTTCTAGTTATTTATCCTCTGCACTGAATGACCCCGCGACAGACACTGAATGACCCCGCGACAGACACTGAATGACAGCAGCAATAGAGACTGACCTCATGTTTCTGTTCGTGGCTGCACTTGCTTCTTCCTTCAACTGTTTTTTTAAATCTTCTCTTGCTGTTTAGCAGCAATTAGGTGTTGCCGGGATACTGTTTCAAAGTTAGTCACTCCGCACTTGATACCATATCAAGTTCACTCATAAATCTGGGAATCTGAAGAGTCAGTCAGCCAGGAAATCACAGCCAGTATCGACACCGACATTTCCCAGCATGAAAGAATGTTGATTGAAGTAACTGATTTAAAAATGGGATTGAGTTTGCTCCTGTCCACTACGTGATTTATCATCAGGGAGGGATTGTGGAGTGTCCTCTTATAATCTGGCTTTCCACACAAACTCATCACCATCCTCCACCTACTGGGCAACGCCACGCAGCTGAGATACCAACAGACCCGCCACACACCTCATTCGAGCAACGCCGTGTCATCACACTGACACTCTTTTCGTCTTCTTCACTGCAACGTTCCACCCCATCTCCATGAAGATCCCTGCCGGAGTGAAGCTACTCTACAGGACAGTGGGTAACTACTCAACCTCCATTCCAGAACCAAGGTCATCCCCATCTCTGTCGCTGAACTGAGGCATGCTGTCAACGCTTGTGTATGGACACATGGAGATCAAGCTTTGAACTGTCATCCACACAAGCACAGAGGCTGATGAAAGAATGGACCTTAGTCTAAACATTTGGAAGACAAAAATCCTCTACCAGCCCGCTCCCACTGCACAATGCCTTACACAGCGAGTTGTGATCTGGAATCGGCTGCCTGAAAGGGCGGTGGAAACCCATTCAATAACTTACCAAAGGTACGGTGCAAGATTTAGAAGGCAACGGGAAAAGAGCGACAGAGAAATGGGCTCTTTCAAAGAGTCCGCAGAGACCGAATGGCCTCCTCTGTGCTGTAAGATTTAGATTCTGTGATGAAGCTGAGAAGAGTTAGCAGTTTTGTTAAGATGACCTTGGACAAAATGAAACACATTGTATTTTGACTCTCAGACTTTCCACAGCTTTCAGGCAATGAAATAACTTGCCCTTTATCTCATTAAAACATACACAGGTTTCTGATTTTATTCAGTTCAACACTTTTTAAATGTTTTGCTATTATGTTTAGAACACAGCTTGCCTTGGGACAGGATGTCCCATTCATCTGGTCAGTGTAGAAAACTTGGGAAGAAATGAGAATATGCAGAAAATGTTGGAATGAGTAGAGATTGGAATGAGGAATTAACAGGGTTAATTATGAACTAGCGAGTATATCACACCTCTATTAGAGAGGTTTTCATCCACAATCGTGCAACCAGCCGGGCACCATGTGTTTTCCCTGGTAATGGTTGTGTCCATCAGACCTCACTGCTTCCAAAGGCACAGATTTTCAGCAAGTATGGGTTCTAGTCACAGCAATCTCCCTCCAGCTCCACATTCAAACATCCAGAATTCAACGGTCAGCGTAGCGAATGGCAGCAGAATAGTCCACCTTGCAGGGCATCACATCTGACCCTTCAGCCACAAGATACCCCCACACATTCTCCAAAAGCAGGATTCCCAGCTGATTCTCCGCCCCCCCCCCCCCCCCACCAGCAACTCAAAGCCCAAGCCCAGTGTAGAAGAAGAAAGCAACAGAATGCAGGCATTGAGCTTTGGATCTTCCTCTCCCCCAGGCTCAGGGGATTTTCCTGGTCCACACTGGTAGTTGCAATTAACCATTAAGCCACAAAAGTGGCTATTACCCACTATTAAAAGTTATTTTTATTTATCTACCTCCCAAAAAACAGAGGAATCAAACAATCTCTGCCCCGACGGAACCCTGGACACCACCTGATCAGTGGAACAAGCTCCTGATTGGCTCTGGTTAGAAACAGGAGCAGCCTCACCAGCAACACCTAATGGATGCAACAAGTATTTCAGTCCTCGAGTAAACCTGCCTTCCAAAGAGGCAACATTCGCTTCTCAGTGTCAAACGTCCAGAGCAGCAGCTTTTACATTGCCAGTCTCAAGCAACACAATACAAAAATGGTATAATATCAAAATTAAAATGTTCAATTCTCTTTTGTTCTTTGTGTGATAGTACAGTCGGGGCAGCTTCATGAAGAATAACTTTAAAAAAGTCTTTCAGTGATTAGTACAAAGATGAATAGTTTGTAATTGTTGACTTGGAACTGGTGCTTCCTGCAGACGGGGGTTGATGCAATTTTCCACACTGCCGTCACTAATGCGCCCCTTCACTTATTTCACTGATCCTCTGTCTCAGGTGTGCGATGAACTCCAACATGGTGGCAGCGAGACTCTGCTGGATCAGGTAACGGGGCAAACGGCCCTGCTCGAGAAACACACAGGTGGTTACGGCCCAGCAAAGGGAGAAACTGGACAGGTACAAACCCAGCAGCCACTGCATTAGTGTACAATGATCAAACACCACCACAGCATTGTTGGACAAGAGCAAATGAAATCCCTGAAAAAGGAATGGTGGTTATTTGGAATATAGAAAGATGAAATGGTGCTGGGAGCGTTGAAGGAAGAGGGAGCTATCGGGATACAACACTGCCACAGGCTGCTGCTGCCCAGGAATGGCCAAGTAACCAGGCACCATCAACTGTGGAGGGATGGGGAGGGAGATAAGGGAGGTGAGGAGAGGGGTGGGAACAGGAGAAGCAGGAAGGGAGGGGGTGGAGTGAGATGTGACAAGGAAGTCTCCCTTTATTAGGGAGCAGAGTGAGAGAACAGTGGCTACCTTGGGAAGGATAAAACCACTGATGCATCATACTCTCTTCCTGTGTGCTCTCTCTATATATGAACAGCGCTGCTCCAAGTAGGAACACGAACTCCAATCCAACCTTGGTCAACAGGTTTACACGCATTCCCGTTCTAACATGCCTGGTCTCCAGGGAGCAGTTGGAGCAGAGCAGCATGAAGTGAGTATAAAACTAACTTACCTCGAGGATCCGTGGCCTAGTTTGGAGGGCGGAGGGCACAGGGCGGAGGGCGGAGGGCGGAGGGCGGAGGGCGCAGGGCGGAGGGCGCAGGGCGGAGGGCGGAGGGCGCAGGGCGGAGGGCGCAGGGCGGAGGGCGGAGGGCGGAGGGCGCAGGGCGGAGGGCGCAGGGCGGAGGGCGCAGGGCGGAGGGCGGAGGGCGCAGGGCACAGGGCGCAGGGCACAGGGCACAGGGCGCAGGGCACAGGGCGCAGGGCACAGGGCGCAGGGCACAGGGCGCAGGGCACAGTGAAACTAAAATAAAACTAACTTCCTAAAAAGTGACATCACAGGAAAGCCGTGAGCTGATTGGCGCAGGAAATCTGTGTTAGATTTGAAAAAGAACGCTGTAAAACTAAAAAAAAATGAATGAATAAATTAATTAACGGAGTAGAGATGCCTGGGCAGGTGATGTGCTGCAAGTGTATGATGTGGGAGCTGGCAGATCCCATTGGAAGCTGCAGTGATCACATCTGCAGCAAATGTTGTTGCTCGAGGAACTTCAGCTCAGAATTAACGAGCTGGAGTCTGAGCTCCAGACGCTGTGGCACATCCGGCAGGGGGCGAGTTACCTGGACACTTTCTCTCAGGAGGCAGCCACACCCGCTAGATTAAGTACCTTTAATTCGGCCAGTGGTCAGGGACAGCAGGGTGTGACTGCAAGTGAGGCAGGTAGAGGGATCCTGAATTCAGGTCCAGAGGAGCCTCAGTTCTTGACCTCATCCAACAGGTAAGTGGTATTGCTCCCTGTGTGGATGAGGAAAAGACCTGTAGGGAGGATGAGCTAGCCGACCACTGCACCGTGGTACAGGAGGCCATTCAAGGGGGGGTAGCAAGAAGACAAGTGGTAGTTTTAGGCGACCCTATAAACAGGGGGATTGATAGAATCCTTTGTAAGCCGGACCGTGAGTCCCACATGGCATGTTGCCTGTCCAGTGCCTGGGTGAGGGACACCTTTGGCCAGCTTGAAAGGATATTGGAGTGGGAGGGGGAGGGTCCGGTTGTTATGGTCCATATTGGGACAAACAACGTAGGCAAGACTAGGAAAGAGGACCTGTTTGAGGATTATCAGGAACTAGGAACTAAATTAAACAACAGGTCCTCAAGGATTATAATCTCTGGATTACTACCCGAGCCACGTGCGAATTGGCATAGGGATGAGAAAATTGGGGAAGTGACCACGTGGCTAAAGGAGTGGTGCAGGAAAGAGGAGTTCCATTTCATGGGGTATTGGAACAGGAGGGATCTGTACCGGTGAGATGGTCTCCACCTGAACCGATCCGGGACCAGTGTTCTAGCGGAAAGAATAATCATAGAATCCCTCGAGTGCAGAAGGAGGCCATTCAGCCCATCGAGTCTGCACTGACAACAATCCCACCCGGGCCCTAATCCCGTAACTCCACGTATTTACTCTGCTAATCCCTTTAACCTACATACCTCGGGATACCAAGGGGCAATTTAGCATGGCCAATCAACCTAGCCTGCATATCTTTGGACAGTGAGAGGAAACCGGAGCACCCGGAGGAAACCCACGCAGACACATGAGAATGTGCAAACTCCACACAGACAGTGACCCTAAGCCAGAATTGAACCTGGGTCCCTGGAGCTGTGAGGCAGCCGTGCTAACCACTGTGCCGCTGTGTAACAAGGACTTTAAACTAGCAAGTGGGGGTGAAGGGAAGGGTAAAACTACAGGAAGTATAATAGTTAATAGGAAGCAAAGCAGCAGGTTAGCACGTGGGGAGAAGGTTTCAACAACATGGAAAATTACAAAAAAAGTTAAAAGGAAGGAGAACTCAGGAGATGTGATCTTATTGAATGGCGGAACAGGCTCAAGGGGCCAGATGGCCTACTCCTGCTCTTAGTCCTTATGTTCACCCTCCCCAATCTATGAAGCAGCAACCACGGTGTTAAGAGCCTCTGGTATCAGGCTGTCTGCTCTCCATAATAAGCATTGCAAACTCCATCACCCCATCCTCTCTGGCTCTCGTGGTTAAACCCCCTCCCGAATTCTTTTAACACTTACCTTTAGGTCTGTGTTCAATATCCAAACGAAGGTGCAGACACTGGGGTTCCGAGGAGACTTTAGCACTACAAACCCTCCGGGCCCATTCTCGCCTCTACAAGAGATCAGTGAAGAATGATTACTGACAAGAGTTTAACGTGGATCACAACAGAGGCGCAGAACACCACCACCATCTGCTGGACAGTAAAGGGATTTCAGGTTGAAGCTTTCATTTCTCCCCCAGGTTGGATTGCACAGTAAGTGGTCTCACAACACCAGGTTAAAGTCCAACAGGTTTATTTGGTAGCACAAGCTTTCAGACTGCTGCTCCGTCATCAGGTAAGTGCCTGATGCAACACACGCAGCGGGATCTCACTCACTTTCCATTGGCCAATTCACTCCATCCCAACTGAGAATTACAGGAAAACAAGAGAATCTCATGTCTAAAAAAATATTACTCAAAGACACTAATCACACTGTTTAATGTTATTAATCACTGCCATACTGTATACAGCACTGCTCTTGTATCCACTGTCTCTCAGTCTGTGTACAGCAGTGAAGAAAGTTATCTCCAATTGCAACGGGATCTTGATCAATTGGGCCAGCGGGTTGACGAATGGCAGATGGAGTTTAATTTAGACAAATGTGAGGTGATGCATTTTGGTAGATTGAACCAAGGCAGGACTTACTCAGTTAATGGTAGAGCGTTGGAGAGAGTTACAGAACAAAGAGATCTAGGGGTACAGGTTCATAGCTCCTTGAAAGTGGAGTCACAGGTGGACAGAGTGGTGAAGAAGGCATTCGGCATGCTTGGTTTCGTTGGTCAGAGCATTGAATACAGCAGTTGGGACGTCTTGTTGAAGTTGTACAAGACATTGGTAAGGCCACACTTGGAATACTGTGTACAGTTCTGGTCATCCTGTTATAGAAAGGATATTATTAAACTAGAAAGAGTACAGAAAAGATTTACTAGAATGTTACCGGGACTTGATGGTTTAAGAGTTATAAGGAGAGGCTGGATAGACTGGGACTTTTTCCTCTGGAGCGTAGGAGGCTGAGGGGTGATCTTATAGAGGTCTATAAAATAATGAGGGGCACAGATCAGCTCGATAGTCAATATTTTTTCCCAAAGGTAGGGGAGTCTAAAACTAGAGGGCGTAGACTTAAGGTGAGGGGGAGAGATACAAAAGTGTTCAGAGGGGCAATATTTTCACAGAGGGTGGTGAGTGTCTGGAACAAGCTGCCAGAGGTAGTAGTAGAGGCGGGTACAATTTTGTCTTTTAAAAAGCGTTTAGACAGTTACATGGGTACGATGGGTACAGAGGGATATGGGCCAAAGGCAGGCAATTGGGATTAGCTTAGGGGTTTAAAAAAAAAAAGGACGGCATGGACAAGTTGGGCCGAAGGGCCTGTTTCCATGCTGTAAACCTCTATGACTCTTATGTATCCGCTGTCCCTCTGTGTACAGCACTGTCCCTGTATTGTTCTCCCTCTGTCTGCGTACAGCACTGTCCCTGTATTCTCACTCTCTCAGTCTGTGTACAGTACTGTCCCTGTATCCGCTGTCCCTCAGTCTGCGTACAGCACTGTCCCTGTATTCTCACTCTCTCAGTCTGTGTACAGTACTGTCCCTGTATCCGCTGTCCCTCAGTCTGTGTACAGCACTGTCCCTGTATTGCTCTCCCTCTGTCTGCGTACAGCACTGTCCCTGTATTCTCACTCTCTCAGTCTGTGTACAGTACTGTCCCTGTATCCGCTGTCCCTCAGTCTGTGTACAGCACTATCCCTGTATTTTCACTCTCTCAGTCTGTGTACAGTACTGTCCCTGTATCCGCTGTCCCTCAGTCTGTGTACAGCACTATCCCTGTATTCTCACTCTCTCAGTCTGTGTACAGTACTGTCCCTGTATCCGCTGTCCCTCAGTCTGTGTACAGTACTGTCCCTGTATCCGCTGTCCCTCAGTCTGTGTACAGCACTGTCCCTGTATTCTCACTCTCAGTCTGTGTACAGTACTGTCCCTGTATCCGCTGTCCCTCAGTCTGTGTACAGCACTGCTTCTGTATGCTCCACTTGCCCATCTGTGTACAATTGCCTGTCAGGGTTGAGCAATAGTATTCTATTGATCATCGTTCGACAGGTTTTGATAGACAAGGAAGTCGGGGGGTTTGGGAGGCAGACAGGAAATGTAGTTGAGACCACAATCTGATCTTATCGAATGGTGCAGCTGGCTTGAGGGACTGAATGGCCTCCTCCTGGTGCTGTGTCCAATGTACCCAAATGTCATTGTACCAGATACCCTTTCCATCCTGACCGAGTATAAATGTTCTTGCTCTCACCCTCAGACGGCGATGCCTCCCGCCCTGGATTGAATCAGCTGCTGCATACCTGACATATTTTTTGTGTGGAGGTCTGGTGTCATGAGTGGTTGACACTCCTGAAGAAATGTACATGTCCTTCTTCCTCTCAATACGACGCACATTCACAAAGTCCCTGCAAAGGGATCATCACCATTACACACACGGAATATCATCACATCACTGATTTTCCAGCAATACGGAGAAACATCGCTGCCTCAGCCACGGTTAAAACCAGATCAGCCATGATCTTACTGAATGGGGGAACAGGCTCAAGGGGTCTCCTCCTGCTCCTAATTCATATGTTCGGTCTTTGGAAACTGTATTGAGAACAGGTCTGGTGGTACTGTGAGGACACAATTGTTCAACCCTTGGCACATGGAAAGGAGCGAACATAACCTGGAAAATAAAGAACCTGGATGCTAATCCCTTTAAAAGGTGTCTGGGCAGCTGCTCTGCTGCTTTGGTGGGAGAGTACGGCATGTGGGGCAGAGCGGCAGACATGCTGTGTGTGGACATCAGAACAGAAATCAGGCAAAATGTGTGCTTCTGACTTCTCTCCAGTGACCCCTGATGGAAAGTGTGCGCACACTTAGAAGGAGAAAGGTGACTTTGCTGTGGTGTCAGAGTGCCGGGACCCCCCGTGGCACTGCGGGACCCCCACAGTGCCCTGCCACCCCCAGGACGTCACGTACCCGGATTTAGAGGGAGCCTTGCTCCAACCCGACCTGGAACATACTGGAGAGACCCCAAGACCTGGCTCACATCACATGGCACTTCAGCTTTCTGCATTCGTCTAGTCCAATGTGGGAGAGTTTACACCCAAACACTGGGATGCGATTTGTTCGTCGCCCGGGGTTCAGTCCCAGGTGTAGCCGCTGGAATAACATTTGGACTGCTGCTTTCCAAAGTCCAGAGCTGTGAATCGCTTTCTAAAATTCATTCTCAGGATTTGTTGCCCATCCTTAGTGCTCTGTCTTTATCTTGAGCCAGTGGTAAGGTCTGTACACATCCAAGGACAGCAATGCATCTTGCACGCTGCTGCCACTGTGCGTCAGTGTTGGAGGGAGCGGATTTGTAAGTTAATTGTGGGTAGACTCCTGATCGAATGGGCTGCTTTCCCCGGATAAAACCGAGTTCCCGAGTATTGGAGCTGCACTCGACCGCACAAGTGCAGAGTTTTTCATCACACTCCTGACTTGTGCCTTGTAGATTGTGCACAGGCTTTGGGGAGTCAGGAGGGGGGGTTACTCGCCGCAGGATTCCCAGCCTCTGACCAGTTCTTGTAGCCACAATGTTTATATGGCTGGGCCAGTGGATGTTGAAGGTGGGGGATAATGGTGGCGGTAATGTTGTTGAATGTCATGGGGCAACGGTTAGATCCTGTCTCACTGGGGGAGATGTCCATTGCCTGGTACTTCTGTGGCACAAATTCCCATCTATCAAGCTGAATGCCACCCAGGTCTTACCACATGCAGGTAAGAACAGCTTCCTTATCCAAGGAATGGCGAATGGAACTGATGCTGCCCAATCAGCAAACATTAACCACAAATACAGTGAATTCGGTTAATCTGACCTGGGAGAAACGACCCCCCCAGCTGCTCCAGCTGAGACATCGTAAGTGATGAGGGTGTTGTCATCAACTCGCTGGAGAATCTGAAAAACAGTGATCGGATCAGATGCCTCAATGTCACCGCCTCACTCCAAACCCTGTCAACCCTGCCAAAACGTGGAGATGCCGGCGTTGGACTGGGGTAAACACAGTAAGAAGCTTAACAACACCAGGTTAAAGTCCAACAGGTTTATTTGGTAGCCACACCTTTTGCTACTAAATAAACCTGTTGGACTTTAACCTGGTGTTGTTAAACTTGTTACTGTGTCTACCCTGCCAAACCCAGGCAAACAGTGATCAGATTAGAGTCGCTGGCGTTGCCTCAATGTCATCGCTTCACTCCAAACCCTGTCAACTGTGACCAGACTAAAGGAAAACACAGTATTTGGAGACTGAAGAACTTCATTTAAAAGCTGAACTCCCAGCGACACGCAAGCAAGATCTGCCAATGCAGAATGGAACTTTATCGACAAATAATTGGCCATCCCTTATTCAAAATCAACCATCGAACTGTACCCCCGTCAGAGTCAGTGTGTGTGGAACTGTACCCCAGTGAGAGTCAGTGTGAGTGGAACTGTATCCCAGTGAGAGTCAGTGTGAGTGGAACTGTATCCCAGTGAGAGTCAGTGTGTGTGGAACTATATCCCAGTGAGAGTCAGTGTGTGTGGAACCCGTACCCCAGTGACAGTCAGTGTGTGTGGAACTGTACCCCAGTGAGAGTCAGTGTGTGTGGAACCCGTACCCCAGTGAGAGTCAGTGTGTGTGTAACTGTATCCCAGTGAGAGTCAGTGTGTGTGGAACTGTACCCCCGTCAGAGTCAGTGCATGTGGAACCCGTACCCCAGTGAGAGTCAGTGTGTGTGGAACTGTATCCCAGTGAGAGTCAGTGTGTGTGGAACTGTACCCCAGTGAGTGTCAGTGCATGTGGAACCCGTACCCCAGTGAGAGTCAGTGTGTGTGGAACTGTATCCCAGTGAGAGTCAGTGTGTGTGGAACTGTATCCCAGTGAGAGTCAGTGTGTGTGGAACTGTACCCCAGTGAGAGTCAGTGTGTGTGGAACTGTATCCCAGTGAGAGTCAGTGTGTGTGGAACCCGTACCCCAGTGAGAGTCAGTGTGTGTGGAACTGTATCCCAGTGAGAGTCAGTGTGTGTGGAACTGTATCCCAGTGAGAGTCAGTGTGTGTGGAACTGTACCCCAGTGAGAGTCAGTGTGTGTGGAACTGTACCCCAGTGAGAGTCAGTGTGTGTGGAACTGTACCCCAGTGAGAGTCAGTGTGTGTGGAACTGTACCCCAGTGAGAGTCAGTGTGTGTGGAACTGTATCCCAGTGAGAATGAAGTCAATCTGCCATCCCAGCAGGTGCTGAAAGAATGACAATGAATAAAACGCAGGATAGGTGAAGGACTTAGCAAATTTAATAATGTGTTACAAACTGAGACCAGGGGGTTGGCCCCACCAGTCTCCACTGCCAGAAGCATTGCTGAAACATTTTCCCTCCGTTCCCATTGCCTCTGAAAGTTTAGCTTGGATTCGCTGTTTTCAGCAGAATTGCCCCACTGGAATTAACCATTTCCAGGAGGTGTGTGAGATTACAGAAAGAGGAGTACCTGACAAACTGTAACCGTCCTGTTCCAAATGACCACTTTCTCGGGTTGAAGAATGACCTCCTGGTAAACCAGCTCTGCAGAGCATTGCAGGAATGCCTGAAGGGGAAACACACGTCAACAATGATTTCACCAACTCTGAGCTTTGGCAATCTGAACAAAGAGCAGGACACGGCGGGGGTGGCGCTGGATACACTACAAAGATGTCAAATAAAGGGGAATAGGGATAGCCCAGGAAATTACCGACCGGTGAGTCTAACCTCAGTGGTTGGTAAGCTGAGGGAGAAGATCCTGAGGGACAAGATTTATGAGCATTTAAAGAGGTTTAGTATGCTCAAGAATACTCAGCATGGCTTTGTCAAAGGCAGATCGTGCCTTATGAGCCTGGTGGAGTTCTTCGAAAATGTGACTAAACACATTGACGAAGGGAAGGCAGTAGATGTGGTTTATATGGATTTTAGCAAGGCATTCGATAAGGTCCCCCATGCAAGGCTTCTAGAAAAAGTGAGAGGGCATGGGATCCATGGGGCTGCTGCCCTGTGGATCCAGAACTGGCTTGCCCAAAGGAGGCAGAGAGTGGGTATAGATGGGTCTTTTTCTAAATGGAGGTCGGTCACCAGTGGTGTGCCCCAGGGATCTGTTCTGGGACCCTTGCTGTTCGTCATTTTCATAAATGACCTGGATGAGGAAGTGGAGGGATGGGTTGGTAAGTTTGCCGACGACACGAAGGTTGGTGGGATTGTGGATAGTCTGGAGGGATGTCAGAAGTTACAGAGGGACATAGATAGGATGCAAGACTGGGCGGAGAAGTGGCAGATGGACTTCAACCCAGATAAATGCGTCGTGGTCCATTTTGGCAGGTCAAATGGGATGAAGGAGTACAATATAAAGGGAAAGACTCTTAGTACGGTAGAGGATCAGAAGGACCTTGGGGTCCAGGTCCATAGGACTCTAAAATCGGCCCCGCAGGTGGCGGAGGTGGTTAAGAAGGCGTATGGTGTGCTGGCCTTTATCAATCGAGGGATTGAGTTTCGGAGTCCGGGGATAATGATGCAGCTATACAAGACCCTTGTCAGACCCCACTTGGAGTACTGTGCTCAGTTCTGGTCGCCTCATTACAGGAAGGATGTGGAAAAGATTGAAAAGGTGCAGAGGAGATTTACAAGGATGTTGCCTGGATTGAGTGGCATGCCTTATGAGGATAGGCTGAGGGAGCTCGGTCTTTTCTCCTTGGAGAGACGTAGGATGGGAGGAGACCTAATAGAGGTATATAAGATGTTGAGAGCCATAGATCGGGTGGACTCTCGGAGGCTTTTTCCCAGGGTGGAAATGGCTGCTATGAGAGGACACAGGTTTAAGGTGCTGGGGGATAGGTACAGGGGAAATGTTAGGGGGAAGTTTTTCACACAGAGGGTGGTGGGCAAGTGGAATCGGCTGCCGTCAGTGGTGGTGGAGGCAAACTCAATAGGGACTTTTAAGAGACTCCTGGATGAGTACATGGGACTTAATAGGATGGAGGTTTATAGGTAGGTCTAGAAGGTAGGGATATGTTCGGCACAACTTGTGGGGCCGAAGGGCCTGTTTTGTGCTGTAGTTTTTCTATGTTTCTAAACCCAAACGGTGTCCCCCGCTGACCTCTATTCTGCTACAAATTGATAAGACCCTCTCTACATCAGGCCAACATGGAGTAGAAAACAAATGACCATGGGAATACTCCAGTCCATTGCAGCCAATCAAGCCTCAGGGGGGAATTGTACAGTTTGGGGTGAAACTCAGCTCTACCCACCAGGATTACCCAAACTCAAATTTTAATTTTCTAATTCAGTTTGTTTTTGCATGGTCATCAAAATGAGAGAAACGTTGGCACCAAACACTCCCAGGACAGGTACAGCACGGGGTTAGATACAGAGTAAAGCTCCCTCTACACGGTCCCCATCAAACACTCCCAGGACAGGTACCGCACAGGGTTAGGTACAGAGTAAAGCTCCCTCTACACTGTCCCCATCAAACACTCCCAGGACAGGTACAACACGGGGATAGATACAGAGTAAAGCTCCCTCTACACAGTCCCCTTCAAACACTCCCAGGACAGGTACAGCACGGGGATAGATACAGAGTAAAGCTCCCTCTACACTGTCCCCATCAAACACTCCCGGGACAGGTACAGCACGGGGTTAGATACAGAGTAAAGCTCCCTCTACACTGTCCCCATCAAACACTCCCGGGACAGGTACAGCACGGGGTTAGATACAGAGTAAAGCTCCCTCTACACTGTCCCCATCAAACACTCCCAGGACAGGTACAGCACGGGGTTAGATATAGAGTAAAGCTCCCTCTACACTGTCCCCCATCAAACACTCCCAGGACAGGTACAGCACGGGGTTAGATACAGAGTAAAGCTCCCTCTACACAGTCCCCATCAAACACTCTCAGGACAGGTACAACACGGGGTTAGATACAGAGTAAAGCTCCCTCTACACAGTCCCCTTCAAACACTCCCAGGACAGGTACAGCACGGGGTTAGATACAGAGTAAAGCTCCCTCTACACAGTCCCCTTCAAACACTCCCAGGACAGGTACAGCACGGGGTTAGATACAGAGTAAAGCTCCCTCTACACAGTCCCCTTCAAACACTCCCAGGACAGGTACAGCACGGGGTTAGATACAGAGTAAAGCTCCCTCTACACTGTCCCCCATCAAACACTCCCAGGACAGGTACAGCACGGGGTTAGATACAGAGTAAAGCTCCCTCTACACAGTCCCCATCAAACACTCTCAGGACAGGTACAACACGGGGTTAGATACAGAGTAAAGCTCCCTCTACACAGTCCCCTTCAAACACTCCCAGGACAGGTACAGCACGGGGTTAGATATAGAGTAAAGCTCCCTCTGCGCTGTCCCCATCAAACACTCCCAGGACAGGTACAGCACGGGGTTAGATACAGAGTAAAGCTCCCTCTACACTGTCCCCCATCAAACACTCCCAGGACAGGTACAGCACGGGGTTAGATACAGAGTAAAGCTCCCTCTACACAGTCCCCATCAAACACTCTCAGGACAGGTACAACACGGGGTTAGATACAGAGTAAAGCTCCCTCTACACAGTCCCCTTCAAACACTCCCAGGACAGGTACAGCACGGGGTTAGATACAGAGTAAAGCTCCCTCTACACAGTCCCCATCAAACACTCTCAGGACAGGTACAACACGGGGTTAGATACAGAGTAAAGCTCCCTCTACACAGTCCCCTTCAAACACTCCCAGGACAGGTACAGCACGGGGTTAGATACAGAGTAAAGCTCCCTCTACACTGTCCCCATCAAACACTCCCAGGACAGGTACAGCACGGGGTTAGATACAGAGTAAAGCTCCCTCTACACTGTCCCCATCAAACACTCCCAGGACAGGTACAGCACGGGGTTAGATACAGAGTAAAGCTCCCTCTACACTGTCCCCATCAAACACTCCCAGGACAGGTACAGCACGGGGTTAGATACAGAGTAAAGCTCCCTCTACACTGTCCCCATCAAACACTCCCAGGACAGGTACAGCACGGGGTTAGATACAGAGTAAAGCTCCCTCTACACTGTCCCCATCAAACACTCCCAGGACAGGTACAGCACGGGGTTAGATACAGAGTAAAGCTCCCTCTACACTGTCCCCATCAAACACTCCCAGGACAGGTACAGCACGGGGTTAGATACAGAGTAAAGCTCCCTCTACACTGTCCCCATCAAACACTCCCAGGACAGGTACAGCACGGGGTTAGATACAGAGTAAAGCTCCCTCTACACTGTCCCCATCAAACACTCCCAGGACAGGTACCCTAGCAAACGAGTGAATTTATCGCAGGAACAGTGCCGACATTATGGTGGAAAAGCTGCAGCAGGGAGGCAGATTGATTGATTCTGCAGATGGACCTGAGTCAGTCACAGTTAAAACTGCGGCTGAAGGGAATCTTAGGAAGACTTTACGTTTAATGAAATTTTTCCTCGAGTATATCTACTTCTCTCAGACGCAGGGAAGCCCGGTCCTATTGCTGTACTTCAATATCAAAGCTCTTACCTTCAGAATGAAACTCCTGCCGTGATAGGGGATTTCAAAAGTGTAAACAACATCGCTGTTATCCTGCAACACAGATCCAGGTTAGTTACATCCTCAAACCACAACATAATCCCTCCTTGTGCAATCGACATTCACCAGTGTTAGAGACAGGCTTCATACAGCAAACAGCAATCCCTGTCTCACTGGCCTCTGCACATTAGGCCACAGCTCCAAGCATTGGAAATACAGACACGACAGCATAAACATCACACCCTTACCCCAGCCCCGAGTGCTGGCCAGCACCATCACACAGGAGCTTCACTGCAACCAACCAAAAACCTCATCCACATTTAGGACAAGAGACATTCTGAAGTGAATGTGAGAGAATGATCTAATCAAGGGGTTCAGATTAATTCCTCACCCAGAAGTATAAGCTTATTTATTAGTGTCACAAGTAGACTTACATTAACATTGCAATGAGGTTAGTGTGAAAATCCACTAGTTGCCACACTCCGGCGCCTGTTTGGGTACATGGAGGGTGAATTTAGCACGGCCAATGCACCCTAACCAGCATGTCTTTCCAACTGTGGGAGGAAACTGGAGCACCCGGAGGAAAACCATGCAGACACTGGGAGAACGTGCAGACTCCGCACAGACAGTGACCCAAGCCGGGAATCGAACCCGGGTCCGCAGTACTGTGAAGCAGCAGTGCTAAACACTGTGCCGCTGATATCTAGAACATCCAAACAGTCAGAGACCCTCTCTGATTTCTGACTCATTCTTGGGATGAAGACAAATTCCCTTTGGGCCAATTGGGTAAACCTACACCAACCCCGTGAGGAGCAGACAGCAGCCCAGTTGGAGCACTGGGCAATGACATGTCTGAGTGCTCAGGAAATGACAGCATGTCTCAACAACTTGAGATGGGAGGCAGGAATCACATTCTAACACAAACAATGAACAAGGGTGTTTTAAACTGTTCCATTGCAAATAAAGATGTTGTGATTTTAGATGGGATTTTCATTTGGAGTTTATTTAGTGTTTCTACGGCCATGAGCAAGTTAAGTTGCTCGGTCCAGCCTGCCGAGGCAGGTACAACTCTGCTTTTTTGCAGCTCCAAACACCATTTCAGAAATTTGAACAGTTTATCAGTTAAATCTGTGGGTGCTGTACAGAAAATGTGTTAAAATCAAACACCCTGCTGGAAACCACATACAACAATCCAAGCGCAGAGCAGAGGCTTCTGAACAAGCTCACAAAGTTACTCACATTCTCTTTCTCAAACTTCCAGTATTCCTCCTGGCCCAATATTTGTTCCATCACTTTCATCGCCTCTTGACCCTGACGCACGTACTCCTTCTCCTGCAGGAAGAAAACGTCAGTGACTCGCTCCCTGGCCTGGTCAGCGACTCGCTCCCCGCCCCGTGCCGGTCAGCGACTCGCTCCTCGCTCCCCGCCCCGAGCCGGTCAGCGACTCGCTCCCCGCCCCGAGCCGGTCAGCGACTCGCTCCCCGCCCCGAGCCGGTCAGCGACTTGCTCTCCGCCCCGAGCCGGTCTGCGACTCGCTCCCCGCCCCGAGCCGGTCAGCGACTCGCTCCCCGCCCCGAGCCGGTCAGTGACTCGCTCCCCGCCCCGAGCCGGTCAGCGACTCGCTCCCTGGCCCGGTCAGTGACTCGCTCCCTGCCCCGAGCCGGTCAGCGACTCGCTCCCCGCCCCGAGCCGGTCAGCGACTCGCTCCCCGCCCCGAGCCGGTCAGTGACTCGCTCCCCGCCCCGAGCCGGTCAGTGACTCGCTCCCCGCCCCGAGCCGGTCAGCGACTCGCTCCCCGCCCCGAGCCGCTCAGTGACTCGCTCCCCGCCCCGAGCCGCTCAGTGACTCGCTCCCCGCCCCGTGCCGGTCAGCGACTCGCTCCCCGCCCCGTGCCGGTCAGCGACTCGCTCCCCGCCCCGAGCCGCTCAGTGACTCGCTCCCCGCCCCGTGCCGGTCAGCGACTCGCTCCCCGCCCCGAGGCGGTCAGCGACTCGCTCCCCGCCCCGTGCCTGTCAGTGACTCGCTCCCCGCCCCGAGCCGGTCAGTGACTCGCTCCCCGCCCCGTGCCGGTCAGCGACTCGCTCCCCGCCCCGGGCCGCTCAGTGACTCGCTCCCCGCCCCGTGCCGGTCAGCGACTCACTCCCCGCCCCGAGCCGGTCAGCGACTCGCTCCCCGCCCCGTGCCGGTCAGCGACTCGCTCCCCGCCCCGAGCCGCTCAGTGACTCGCTCCCCGCCCCGTGCCGGTCAGTGACTCGCTCCCCGCCCCGAGCCGGTCAGCGACTCGCTCCCCGCCCCGAGCCGCTCAGTGACTCGCTCCCCGCCCTGTGCCGGTCAGCGACTCGCTCCCCGCCCCGAGCCGCTCAGTGACTCGCTCCCCGCCCCGTGCCGGTCAGCGACTCGCTCCCCGCCCCGAGCCGGTCAGTGACTCGCTCCCCGCCCCGAGCCGGTCAGTGACTCGCTCCCCGCCCCGAGCCGGTCAGTGACTCGCTCCCCGCCCCGAGCCGGTCAGTGACTCGCTCCCCGCCCCGAGCCGGTCAGTGACTCGCTCCCCGCCCCGAGCCGGTCAGCGACTCGCTCCCTGGCCCGGTCAGTGACTCGCTCCCCGCCCCGTGCCGGTCAGTGACTCGCTCCCCGCCCCGTGCCGGTCAGCGACTCGCTCCCCGCCCCGAGCCGCTCAGTGACTCGCTCCCCGCCCCGAGCCGGTCAGCGACTCGCTCCCCGCCCCGAGCCGGTCAGTGACTCGCTCCCCGCCCCGAGCCGGTCAGTGACTCGCTCCCCGCCCCGAGCCGGTCAGCGACTCGCTCCCTGGCCCGGTCAGTGACTCGCTCCCCGCCCCGTGCCGGTCAGTGACTCGCTCCCCGCCCCGAGCCGGTCAGCGACTCGCTCCCCGCCCCGAGCCGGTCAGCGACTCGCTCCCTGCCCCGAGCCGGTCAGCGACTCGCTCCCCCCCCCGTGCCGGTCAGCGACTCGCTCCTCGCCCCGAGCTGGTCAGCGACTCGCTCCCCGCCCCGAGCCGGTCAGCGACTCGCTCCCCGCCCCGAGCCGGTCAGCGACTCGCTCCCCGCCCCGAGCCGGTCAGCGACTCGCTCCCTGCCCCGAGCCGGTCAGTGACTCGCTCCCCGCCCCGAGCCGGTCAGCGACTCGCTCCCTGCCCCGAGCCGGTCAGCGACTCGCTCCCCGCCCCGTGCCGGTCAGTGACTCGCTCCCCGCCCCGAGCCGGTCAGCGACTCGCTCCCTGCCCCGCGCCGGTCAGCGACTCACTCCCTGCCCCGAGCCGGTCAGCGACTCGCTCCCTGCCCCGTGCCGGTCAGCGACTCGCTCCCTGCCCCGAGCCGGTCAGCGACTCACCCCCTGCCCCGAGCCGGTCAGTGACTCGCTCCCTGGCCCGGTCAGCGACTTGCTCCCCACCCCGAGCCGGTCAGTGACTCGCTCCCCGCCCTGTGCCGGTCAGCGACTCGCTCCCTGCCCTGAGCCGGTCAGAGACTCGCTCCCTGCCCCGAGCCGGTCAGTGACTCGCTCCCTGGCCCGGTCAGTGACTCGCTCCCCACCCCGTGCCGGTCAGTGACTCCCTCCCTGGCCCGGTCAGCGACTCGCTCCCTGCCCCGAGCCGGTCAGCGACTCGCTCCCTGCCCCGAGCCGGTCAGCGACTCGCTCCCCGGCCTGGTCAGCGACTCGCTCCCTGCCCCGTGCCGGTCAGCGACTCGCTCCCCGCCCCGAGCCGGTCAGCGACTCGCTCCCCGCCCCGTGCCGGTCAGCGACTCGCTCCCTGCCCCGAGCCGGTCAGCGACTCGCTCCCTGCCCCGAGCCGGTCAGTGACTCGCTCCCCGCCCCGAGCCGGTCAGTGACTCGCTCCCTGCCCCGAGCCGGTCAGCGACTCGCTCCCCGGCCTGGTCAGTGACTCGCTCCCTGCCCCGAGCCGGTCAGCGACTCGCTCCCTGCCCCGAGCCGGTCAGTGACTCCCTCCCTGGCCCGAGCCGGTCAGTGACTCGCTCCCCGCCCTGAGCCGGTCAGTGACTCGCTCCCTGCCCCGAGCCGGTCAGTGACTCGCTCCCCGCCGAGCCGGTCAGTGACTCGCTCCCCGCCCCGTGCCGGTCAGCGACTCGCTCCCCACCCCGTGCCGGTCAGCGACTCGCTCCCTGCCCCGAGCCGGTCAGTGACTCGCTCCCCGCCCCGTGCCGGTCAGCGACTCGCTCCCCGCCCCGTGCCGGTCAGTGACTCGCTCCCCGCCCCGTGCCGGTCAGTGACTCGCTCCCTGCCCCGAGCCGGTCAGCGACTCGCTCCCTGCCCCGACCCGGTCAGTGACTCGCTCCCCGCCCCGAGCCGGTCAGCGACTCGCTCCCCGCCCCGTGCCGGTCAGCGACTCGCTCCCTGCCCCGAGCCGGTCAGTGACTCGCTCCCCGCCCCGAGCCGGTCAGCGACTCGCTCCCCGCCCCGAGCCGGTCAGTGACTCGCTCCCTGCCCCGAGCCGGTCAGCGACTCGCTCCCCGCCCCGAGCCGGTCAGTGACTCGCTCCCTGCCCCGAGCCGGTCAGTGACTCGCTCCCCGCCCCGAGCCGGTCAGCGACTCGCTCCCCGCCCCGAGCCGGTCAGTGACTCGCTCCCTGCCCCGAGCCGGTCAGTGACTCGCTCCCCGCCCCGACCCGGTCAGCGACTCGCTCCCCGCCCCGACCCGGTCAGCGACTCGCTCCCCGCCCCGAGCCGGTCAGCGACTCTGCCCTGTGTCCAGCTGGTGGAATGAATGCAGATTGTCCACATCACCTCCCAGAGGGGGCTGGGACAGCTCTGGAGTTTGACAGAAATCAGGTCATACAGAAGACAAGTGTTTGGATCACACCCGGTCTGGGTGATCTCCTGGACAGGGGTCCATCACCTGAGGGGGATTGAAGGAGAATTTGCTGGACTGTCTCCCAGTTTACGAGTCTTGCTGTTTTAGTTTCCTCCATGAGATTACGTGTTGCAATTTGGGAAGGAGAGAAAATGGAGTGTGGGTACACGAGGTGGAGAGGGGAGGTGGTGGGAACAGGCAGGGTGTAATACTTACAGATCAAACAGCAGTATTACTGGAACATCAAATCAGATCCCCTCTCCCAACCCCTCTCCCACCATTAACTGCAGTTTATCATCTCATCAGCGTTAGCTTTAAACATTTAGCCTTTACCTGGGGCGTTACTGCTCTCCTTTCAACACCTTCTCCTTCATACTCATCTTCAGAGCCTGTTAAATGAAGCAGGTTTATAATACAAGTGAGAATAAAATACCAGCACACACACTGAGGGAACGAATGGCCTGCTTTTTTGCTGGAACATTCTATGAATAAGTGAATAAGACAAAGGCTTTAAATATCCTTGGACCAAATTAGCCCGCAGTTTAATATTTTGTAGGTTGATGTTTCTCAGGAGGCAAGGGGCACACACATTTACAAACACAATCAGACTGTACAGAGCATCCAAAAACATCCTCAACCCACCCTCTCCCCAGCCTCTCCCCACCTAACCGTCTCTCTGCACACTCCCCGCCACTCCCCAGCCGTGGCCCCTCCCCTCTCTCTCCCCATGCCCCCTTCACTTGCCCCACAACGCCCAACATGCCTTCTCCCCGCCTCTCTCGTGCCACTCTCTGACCCTCTCCAAAGGACATGTTATCGAAGTGAGAAGCTTCCTCACAGTAACGTACCTGCAAAGGATTCCGGCGGAGAATAGAACAGCCCTTCAGATACAAGTCTTGGGTACAGAAGGGGTGAGTGTACAGAATGTGTGCGTAGTGTCTGGTACACTGTGAAACAGACAATAAACAAATTACATTACATCCAGGAGAAGGTCACAATTAGTTGGGGTAATAAAGATCAATATGGGCAAAGAGACCTTAGTGACTTACACAAAGCTCTGGAAAATAAAAATAAAACTGGTGCTGGAACGTGGCGATGTCTGCGAGCTGTCACCAGCCTACCCTCTAATACCATCTTTTACTCTGGTTCTATGCAGCCTATCTTTCCCTCTCCCCTATGTACTCTATGAACAGTATGTTTTGTCTGTATAACTCGCAAGAAACAATGTTTTTCACTGTATCCCAATACATGTGACAATAAATCATTTCAACAACACAGCAATGTAAAAATTACTTTAAAATGGGGACTGAGCCACATCTAGTGTCCTGGTCAAATTATCCCTCACCCCTAGATATTACAGTTAATCCCAAATTCCTATGTGTAAGGTCACGGGACATCAGCCAGAAACATACTAAACCCGTGAAATTAATAGACAATCACTTCTGTATATGTTCACCATAAAGGTTATTTCATGCAGCAATGTGTCACATTAACCTATGTACACAATGCTGCTTGTACATGTGCAAAGCTGAATATATGCACAGATTGCAACTATAGGTACATGGGAAATGTATACATACATTCAATATATGCAGATAATGTGTATAAATCATAGCTGTAATTATATTCCCCGGCGATTCAGTGAATATTAAATTGCTGTAACCTCACAGTGCTGGCTCCTAAGGAAGATTACTTGTGTTTTATATCAATTACTGACACATTACACAATCCCAGTGATCAGCTATCCTGTCTGATGACTCCATCATTATCATTCTTACCCAATTGTTACTCGCAGTTTGATAACAAGTAATTATTAGAGAATAATTATAGCAGCTGGGAGGTGCTGTACACCACAGTCAGATAGAGAGACAGAGAGGGACAGAACAGCAAAGGGTCAATGTTGCTTCAGTTAAGCAAGGGTGAAACATTTACTCACATCGCTCATCCTCTGCCTCTTGAATTAATACTTTGAAATCAAGAAACCATGTCTCCAGCCAGGCAAGAACAAAGGAGACAATTGGGAGAACGTAGCCAAACGCACCCCTGGTCTGGAACTGAATAAACAAAGGATTCATATAAATACCAGCCTCACTCATTAGAGAACAGCAAAATCACAGGTTTACTGCAGGACAATTAAACAGCACACTAACATGGAAATATGCAGCTCAAGAAAATATCTGTCACAGACACACAAACAACCAGGTTCCCCACTAGCAACAAGCCAGGCCTGGAGAGGGACAGGCTCACGGGGACCCAGGCCTGGAGAGGGACTGGCTCACGGGGACCCAGGCCTGGAGAGGGACTGGCTCACGGGGACCCAGGCCTGGAGAGGGACTGGCTCACGGGGACCCAGGCCTGGAGAGGGACTGGCTCACGAGGACATGCCGCTCTCCTGCTCCATCTATTAGATTGCCTTCCACTTTGATTGACAGGTGGGAATGTTATGAATTGGGATTCAGTGGTGCCAGTCTGGGTTACTGAAGATGAATCACGTTGCCCTCTATCTGCTCGCATGGCACAGGAATTAAATACCTTGGCCCAGATCTCTGACAAAAATATATTTTGTAATCTCCCTGAAGTTGCACAAGATAGGCTGATGATTGGCTCAGCTGCTAACCTGTTTAATTCCACAGTGGATAAAACAGAGAGCGTGGAGAATGACAAGAGTGACTGGGTCTGATCGGTACAACATTTGTTTGCATGTTGTTGCAGAAAGAGACCGTGTCCATTCATTGTGGTAAATGTATTGATGGAGCAGGAGAGACTCCTGCATTATCTGTCCTGCTAACAGTGTGGAGGCTATTTGTCCCTCACAGCTTCTCTGTGATGTTCCCGACCTCTGACCAAGGTCATAGCTGTGAGATGTTAATTCTGTTTATCCCTCCACAGATGGTGCCTGACCTCCTGAGTGTTTCCAGCAGCTGCAGCATCTCGCTTTTGCACAGGGATCATCTTTAAGCAAAAGGCATTTTAAGGCAGCTCATGTTTGGTACTGACAATCGAACAAATGACCAAAGAATCCTGAACTGTGACAGGAAGCCAAAAGTCTCAGTGTCCAGGACTTCACTACTTAAGGGCGGCACAGTGGTTAGCACTGCTGCCTCACAGCGCCAGGAACCCAGGTTCGATTCCCGGCTTGTGTCACTGTCTGTGTGGAGTCTGCACGTTCTCCCCGTGTCTGCGTCGGTTTCCTCCGGGTGCTCCGGTTTCCTCCCACAGTCTGAAAGATGAGCTGGTTGGGTGCATTGGCCATGCTAAATTCTCCCTCAGTGTACCTGAACAGGTGCCGGAGAATGCGACTCGGGGATTTTCACAGTAACTTCATTGCAGTGTTAATGTAAGCCTACTTGTGACACTAATAAATAAAACTTTAAAACTTCCAAACATAAAAAACTTTCAAACACACCACACTGCATCAAACTTGAAGTGGTTCTTTTCAGAGCTTCCAGGAATGAACTCTCTGGCTCATTAACAGTCAGACACAGTGAATGAAAGCAGGGCCATTCTAAAGAGGAAGTCTCAGGGAATTCTGCCAGAAATTAATGTGCAGATTAGATCAGTGGGACATCAGACCTGAAGGCAAGAGGAACTGGGCAACTTTGTTACACATTTATGAGGTACAATTAAGCCTGCCCCATAGCACAAAAATAAGGACAGTTTGAGAGGAACAATCATGAAATAAAAGTCTTCCTACCTGAATTGAAAGAATGACTTTGATAATTAAAAAGCCACTGGTAATCAAAGTGGTGACCTGTAACAAAACACAAGAGTCAGAGACATTGGTGAGAGCGCTGCGGGCCAAAGCAACAGTGACCTTAACAATCATCTACTCAGTCACTCCTCCAAGATACTCCTTACATCCAGACCAGTCTGGAAAATCAGCAGGCGCATTTCTAGGCACCCCACCCAAGATTTCCCTCGCTCAACATGGATTGTTCAGCAAACACATTCACCATGTGCCCTTGGTCTTCACACTATCTCACAGCAAGGTTAGGGGTCATTCAATCCAGCCTGTCTGTGCCAGCTCGCTGAAAGAGCCTTTCAATTAGTCAGATTCCCCTTCCTGCCTCATTTATAAATTATAGGCTATTAAGAAGCCTTAGGTGTGCTGGAGACACTGGCTATGACTCTAATAGCAGAAGCTCTGGCCAGTGATAGGTATTGATTCTTACTGAGAGTGACAGTGTTGACAGTTACTTTGTTGACTGACTCTGAAGTTAATGCCGCCTTCTCTCCTCTCTCTCCTGATGAGATCAGGAATGGAATCAGGGATCTGTGCTCAGCATTACACCAGGCCATACAGTTAATCCATGAAACGACATTTCAGATAGCCATCATTTCATCCCCAAGCACCCACTGCACATGAACTGTCCCAACACCAGATCACAAACATCTCAAATCAGCAAATAAGCTGGAGCGTGAGAGAGAAGCCACAACACACAGAATGAAAAATGAACCAGGTGCCAACATCTCATTGGGGCCCACAGGAACCTATCTCAATGTAAGACACATGAAATTAGACAGGAACTGGGGAATATGGATTGGGAGCAGCTATTTGAGGGCAAATCCACATCTGGCATGTGGGAGGCTTTTAAAAGCCAGTTGGACAGGCACATTCCCACAAAAATGAAGGATAGAAATGGCAGGATTCGGGAACCATGGACGACAAGAGAAATTGTAAGCTTGGTCAAAAGGAAAAGGAAGCACACGATAGGTCTAGGCATCTAAAAACTGATGAAGCCATTGAGGAGTATGGAGAAAATAGGAAGGAACTTAAACATGGAATTAGGAGGGCTAAAAGGGGCCATGAAATGTCTTTAGTAAACAGGGTCCAAGGAGAATCCCAAGGCTATTTATGCGTGTATTAGGAGCAAGAAGGTAGTAAGAGAAAGAGTAGGCCCACTCAAGAACAATAGAGGGGAGTTAGGTGTGGAGCCACAGGAAGTGCGTGAAATCCTTAATGAGTATTTTGTATCGGTATTCACCAAGGAGAAGGACACGACAGATGTTGAAGTCAGGGATAGGTGGGTGAACGCTCTTCAGAATGTCAATATATCAAAAGGAGAAAATGTTGGATATCCTAAATTGATTAATGTAGACAAGTCCCCAGGGCCGAATGAGATCTATTCCAGGTTACTGTGCAAGGCAAGGGAAGAAATAGCTGGGGCCTTAACAGATATCTTCACATCCTCTTTGACCACAGGCGAGGTTCCAGAAGACTGGAGAATAGCCAATGTTGTTCCCTTATTTAAGGAAGGAAGCAGGGATAATCCAGGTAATTATAGGCCAGTGAGTCTGAAATCAGTGATGGGGAGGTTTTTGGAGAAGATACTGAGGGACAGGTTGTCTGCACATTCAGAGGAAAATGGACTTGTCAGTGACAAGCAGCATGGTTTTGTACGGGGAAGGTCATGTCTCACCAACTTAATTGAATTTTTTGAAGAGGTGACAAAGATATTTCGTGAGGGAAGGGCTGTGGATATAGTTTATTTGGACTTTAGTAAGGATTTGACAAGGTCCACTATGACAGACTGGTACGGAAACTAAAATCACATGGGATTCGGGGTGGGCTGGCTAGGTGGATACAGAACTGGCTCGGTTATAGAAGACAGAGAGTAGCGGTGGAAGGGTGTTTTTTAGAATAGAGGTCTGTAGCTAGTGATGTCCCGCAGGGATCAGTGCTGGGACCCCTGTTGTTTGTAATATATATAAATGATCTGGAGGAAAATGTGGGTGGTCTGATTAGTACGTTTGTGGATGACACCAAGCTTGATGGAGTTGCTGATAGTGCCGGGGATTGTCAGAGGATACAACAGGATAGAGATAGATTGGAGACTTGGACACAGAAATGGCAGATGGAGTTTAATCCAGACAAATGCAAGGTGATGCATTTTGGAGATCATATTTAGGTGTGAATTATTCTGTAAATGGTAGAACCCTTAGGAACATTAACATACATTTGTCGGCAGGAAATTGAGGAGCAAATATGTAAGGGGTCACAGATAGCTCCAAGAAAAATAGGGTGGCAATAGTAAGAGATTTCAACTTTCCCAACATTGACTGGGACAGCCATAGTATTAGAGGATTGGATGGAGAGAAATTTGTTGAGTGTATTCAGGAAGAATTTCTTATTCAGTATGTGGATGGCCTGACTAGAGAGGGGACAAAACTTGACCTCCTCTTGGGAAATAAGGAAGGGCAGGTGACAGAAGTGTTAGTGAGGGATCACTTTGGGACCAGTGACCATAATTCTATTAGTTTTAAGGCAACTATGGAGATTGATAGGTCTGGCCCAAAAGTTAAAATTCTAAATTGGAGCAAGGCCAATTTTGATGGTATCAGGCAAGAATTTTCAGAAGTTAATTGGGGGAGTCTGTGGGAAGGCAAAGGGACATCTGTTAAGTGGGAGGCTTTCAAAAGTGTGTTAACCAGGGTTCAGGGTAAGCACATTCTTCTTAGAGTGAAGGGCAAGGCTGGCAGAAGTAGGGAACCTTGGATGACTCAGGATATTGAGGCCCTGGTCAAGAGGAAGAAGCAGGCACATGACATGCATAGGCAGCTGGGATCAAGTGAATCCCTTGAAGAGTATAGGGGGTGTATGAGTAGAGTTGAGAGAAATCAGGAGAGCAAAAAGGGGACACAAGATTGTTTTGGCAGATAAGGTAAAGGGGAATCCAAAGAGCTTCTACAAATACATAAAGGGCAAAAGAATAACAAGGAAAAGAGTAGGGCCTCTTAAGGATCAACAAGGTCATCTATGTGCAGATCCACAAGAGTTGGGTGAGATCCTAAATGAATATTTCTCATCAGTATTTACTGTTAAGAAAAGCATGGATGTTAGGGAACTTGGGGAAATAAATAGTGGTGTCTTGAGGAGTGTACATATTACAGAGAAAGAGGTGCTGGAAGTCTTAAAGCACATCAAGGTAGATAAATCCCCAGGACCTGATGAAGTGTATCCCAGGACACTATGGGAGGCTAGGGAGGAAATTGCGGGTCCCCTAGCACAGATATTTGAATCATCGATAGTCACAGGTGAGGTGCCTGAAGATTGGAGGGTGGCAAATGTTGTGCCTTTGTTTAAAAAGGGCTGCAGGGAAAAGCCTGGGAACTACAGGCCAGTTAGCCTCACATCTGTGGTGGGTAAGTTGTTGGAAGGTATGTTGAGAGACAGGATCTTCAGGCATTTAGAGACACAAAGACTGATTAGGGACAGTCAGCATGGCTTTGTGAGTGGAAAATCATGTCTCACAAATTTGATTGAGTTTTTTGCAGGGGTAATCAAGAAGGGCAGTGCAGTTGATGTTGTCTACATGGACTTTAGAAAGGCCTTTGACAAGGTACCGCATGGTAGGTTGTTGCATAAAGTTAACTCTCACGGGATCCAGGGTCAGGTATCTAAATGGATGCAAAATTGGCTTCGGAGGTGGTTGTAGAGGATTGTTTTTCAAACTGGAGGCCTGTGACCAGCGGTGTGCCTCATGGATCAGTGCTGGGCCCACTGTTATTTGTCATTTATATTAATGATTTGAATGAGAATATAGGAGGCATGGTTAGTAAGTTTGCAGATGACACCAAGATTCGTGGCTTAGTGGACAGTGAAGAAAGTTATCTCGGATTGCAACGGGATCTTGATCAATTGGGCCAGTGGGCTAACGAATGGCAGATGGAGTTTAATTTAGATAAATGTGAGGTGATGCATTTTGGTAGACTGGACCAGGACAGGACTTACTCAGTTAATGGTAGGGCGTTGGGGAGAGTTACAGAACAAAGAGATCTAGGGGTACAGGTTCATAGCTCCTTGAAAGTGGAGTCACAGGTGGACAGAGTGGTGAAGAAGGCATTCAGCATGCTTGGTTTCATTGGTCAGAACACTGAATACAGGAGTTGGGACGTCTTGTTGAAGTTGTACAAGACATTGGTAAGGCCACACTTGGAATACTGTGTACAGATCTGGTCACCCTATTATAGAAAGGATATTATTAAACTAGAAAGAGTGCAGAAAAGATTTACTAGGATGCTACTGGGACTTGATGGTTTGAGTTATAAGGAGAGGCTGGACAGACTGGAACTTTTTTCTCTGGAGCGTAGGAGGCTGAGGGGTCATCTTATAAAGGTCTATAAAGTAATGAGGGGCATAGATCAGCTAGATAGTCAATATCTTTTCCCAAAGGTAGTGGAGTCTAAAATTAGAGGGCATCGGTTTAAGGTGAGAGGGGAGAGGAATTGTTATAGCTCTAGCTCGTTAGAGGGGTCAGTTTTTGTTCAAAGCGTGCAGGAAGGTTTTTTGACTCAGTATGTAGACAGGCCAACTAGAGGTGAGGCTATATTGGATCTGGTGCTGGGAAATGAGCCAGACCAGGTGCTAGACTTGGAAGTTGGTGTGCATTTTGGTGATAGTGACCACAATTCGGTTACGTTCACCTTAGTGATGGAAAGGGATAGGCATGAACCTCGGGCCAGTGGTTTTAGCTGGGGGAAGGGTAATTATGAGGCTATTAGGAGAGAATTAGGAAACATAGGTTGGACTAGGAGATTACAGGGACTGGGAACGTCCGACATGTGGAGTTTTTTCAAGGAGCAGCTACTGCGAGTCTGTGATAGGTATGTCCCTGTCAGGCAAGGAGGAATTGGTAGGGCTAGGGAACCGTGGTGCACCAAAAAAGTTTCTTTGTTGGTTAAAAAGAAAAAGGAGGCTTATGTTCGGATGAGACGTGAGCACTCGGGTAGTGCACTAGAAAGCTTTAGATTGGCTAAGAGGGAGTTGAAGAGCGAGCTTAGAAGGGCTAAAAGGGGACATGAGAAGACTTTGGCGGATAGGGTTAAAGAGAATCCTAAGGCGTTCTATAGGTATGTCAAGAACAGAAGGTTGGTTAGGGCAAGTTTAGGGCCAGTTATAGATGGCAGAGGGAAGTTATGTGTGGAACCGGAGGAGATTGGTGAAGCATTGAACCAATATTTCTCTTCGGTGTTCACGCAAGGGGACATGAATATAGCTGAGGAGGACACTGGGTTGCAAGGGAGTAGAATAGACAGTATTACAGTTGATAAGGAGGATGTGCAGGATATTCTGGAGGGTCTGAAAATAGATAAATCCCCTGGTCCGGATGGGATTTATCCAAGGATTCTCTGGGAGGCAAGAGAAGTGATTGCAGAGCCTCTGGCTCTGATCTTCAGGTCGTCGTTGGCCTCTGGTATAGTACCAGAAGATTGGAGGTTAGCGAATGTTGTCCCATTGTTTAAGAAGGGGAACAGAGACTTCCCCGGGAATTATAGACCGGTGAGTCTCACTTCTGTTGTCGGCAAGATGTTGGAAAAAATTATAAGGGATAGGATTTATAGTTATTTGGAGAGTAATGAATTGATAGGTGATAGTCAGCATGGTTTTGTGGCAGGTAGGTCGTGCCTTACTAACCTTATTGAGTTTTTTGAGAAAGTGACCAAGGAGGTGGATGGGGGCAAGGCAGTGGACGTGGTATATATGGATTTTAGTAAGGCGTTTGATAAGGTTCACCATGGTAGGCTTCTGCAGAAAATGCAGATGTATGGGATTGGGGGTGATCTAGGAAATTGGATCAGGAATTGGCTAGCGGATAGGAAACAGAGGGTGGTGGTTGATAGTAAATATTCATCATGGAGTGCGGTTACAAGTGGTGTACCTCAGGGATCTGTTTTGGGGCCACTGCTGTTTGTAATATTTATTAATGATCTGGATGAGGGTATAGTTGGGTGGATTAGCAAATTTGCTGATGACACCAAAGTCGGTGGTGTGGTAGACAGTGAGGAAGGGTGTCGTAGTTTGCAGGAAGACTTAGACAGGTTGCAAAGTTGGGCCGAGAGGTGGCGGATGGAGTTTAATGCGGAGAAGTGTGAGGTAATTCACTTTGGTAGGAATAACAGATGTGTTGAGTATAGGGCTAACGGGAGGACTTTGAATAGTGTGGAGGAGCAGAGGGATCTAGGTGTATGTGTGCATAGATCCCTGAAAGTTGGGAATCAAGTAGATAAGGTTGTTAAGAAGGCATATGGTGTCTTGGCGTTTATTGGTAGGGGGATTGAATTTAGGAGTCGTAGCGTTATGTTGCAACTGTACACAACTCTGGTGCGGCCGCACTTGGAGTACTGTGTGCAGTTCTGGTCCCCACATTACAGGAAGGATGTGGAGGCTTTGGAGAGGGTGCAGAGGAGGTTTACCAGGATGTTGCCTGGTATGGAGGGGAGATCCTATGAGGAGAGGCTGAGGGATTTGGGATTGTTTTCGCTGGAAAGGCGGCGGCTAAGAGGGGATCTTATTGAAACATATAAGATGATTAGAGGTTTAGATAGGGTGGATAGTGATAGCCTTTTTCCTCTGATGGAGAAATCCAGCACGAGGGGGCATGGCTTTAAATTGAGGGGGGGTAGTTATAGAACCGATGTCAGGGGTAGGTTCTTTACCCAGAGGGTGGTGAGGGATTGGAATGCCTTGCCAGCATCAGTAGTAAATGCGCCTAGTTTGGGGGCGTTTAAGAGATCCGTAGATAGGTTCATGGACGAAAAGAAATTGGTTTAGGTTGGAGGGTCACAGTTTTTTTTTTAAACTGGTCGGTGCAACATCGTGGGCCGAAGGGCCTGTTCTGCGCTGTAATGTTCTATGTTCTATGTTCTATACAAAAGTGTCCAGAGGGGCATTTTTTTCACACAGAGGGTGGTGAGTGTCTGGAACAAGCTGCCAGAGGTAGCAGTAGAGGCGGGTACAATTTTGTCTTTTAAAAAGCATTTAGACAGTTACACGTGTAAGATGGGTATAGAAGGATATGGGCCAAATGTGGGCAATTGGGATTAGCTTAGGGGTTTAAAGAAAAGGGCAGCATGGACAAGTTGGGCCAAAGGGCCTGTTTCCATGCTGTAAACCTCTATGACTCTATCTATACAGAAGGATCTGGACGTGCAGTTCCACAGTTCCCTAAAAGTGGCAACACAGGTCACCAAATCATAGAAATCATAGAAACCCTACAGTACAGAAAGAGGCCATTTGGCCCATCGAGTCTGCACCGACCACAATCCCACCCAGGCCCTATCCCCATATCCCTACATATTTTACCCATTAATCCCTCTAATCTACGGATCCCAGGACACTAAGGGGCAATTTTTAGCATGGCCAATCAACCTAACCCGCACATCTTTGGACTGTGGGAGGAAACCGGAGCACCCGGAGGAAACCCACACAGACACAAGGAGAATGTGCAAACTCCACACAGACAGTGACCCAAGCCGGGAATCGAACCCAGGTCCCTGGAGCTGTGAAGCAGCAGTGCTAACCACTGTGCTACCGTGCCAAGATGATTAAGGCGGCATACTTGTCTTCATCGGCCAGGGCACTGAGTATAAGAGTCGACAAATCATGTGGCAGCTATATAAAACCTTGATTAGGCCACATTTGGAATATTGTGTGCAGTTCTGGTCACCACACTGGCAGAAGGACATGGAAGCTTTGGAGAGAGTGCAAAGAAGCTTCACCAGGATGTTGCCTGGTCTCGAGGGTGTTGGCTATGAGGAGAGGTTGAATAACCGAGGAATGTTTTCACTGGAAAGATGGAGGCTGAGGGGAGACCGTAGAGAGGTCTACAAAATTATGAGAAGCATAGACAGGGTGGGTAGTCAAAATGCTATTACCCAGGGTGGAAGTATCAATTGGAAGGGGGCACAGGTTCAAGGTGAGAGAGGGACAAGTTTGAGGGAGATGTGCGGGGGACGTTTTTCACGCAGAGAGTGGTGGGTGCCTGGAATTTGCTGCCAGAGGAGGTGGCGGAAGCCGGCACATTAGCAACATTTAAGTGGCATCTGGATGGGTCCATGAACAGGGAGAGAATAGAGGGATAACGATCGAGTAAGGGCGGAAGGTTCTTTTGTAGTTTAGTTAGGGATCATGATCAGCACAGGCTTGGAGGACCGATAGGCCTGTTCCTGTGTTGCACTTCTCTTTGTTCTTTAGTTAAGGTCACACCCTGAAAATGGAATTATAAAAAAGAAACCTGTAGAAATATGCAGGTCAACACCTCTCGCCGGGGGACAGATTAACAGTTCATGTATGTGTACATGGCCAGAGATTATCAAACATATTCCCCCAGTTCAAATTCTGCTTTTATTTCAGCCTATGCAGAGTTGAATTCTGCACCTCTCCTGAATTCTTTGCCCCACTGGCCTGTTGTAAATAGTGTGAGTGGATCCACAGCTCGAACAGTCCAGGCTCAGAACACTCCCGTTCCTCTTCCCTCCCCAAACACAGTACAATGAGCAGTGAAAGTTCTCTGTGATCCTTACCGCAATCACCCACCAGTGACGGAGTCTCAGAAGGGCATAGGCCAGCAGCAATACCACAAACCGAAACACAGCCAATGACTGCAGGAAACAGAGGCACAAAGGAGAATAATTGTTCAAAGTGAAGCATGGTAGAACAGTGTAATTCTGATTACATAGATAGAATACGCTACTTACAAATATGTCAAAAAATGAAGTTTTGAAATCGTAATTTAATATTTCATCCTCTAGATTTTTCTCAATGCCACCATTTGTCTGAGAAACAAAGAAATTATTAACATTTTAGAGTCAGTATTGTTTCCAAGAGAAACACAGAGACATCAGAGATATTACCCAAACCTCTCAGAACTCTGCTCACTGAAAGATAGAGGCTGACTGTTTGGTCTCCAGTTTACTCTGCGTCAGAAGGCAAAGAGATCAGCTTATTATTCAGCAATGACTAGAGGGATTTTGAATTATTTTGAGATTTGAAAGAGCTCTTTCATCAAGCTACTGAAGTGGGTGAAGAAGCCTCAAGATTGTGGCCCTAAATTCAGTGACAGATGTTGCAAAGTTAAAAGGAAAGGACTTGAAATTACGCAGCATCTTTCACACACTTAGGACATTCCAGAGCGCTTTACAACCAATGAAATATCTTTGAAACGTCATGTTGGAAATGCGACATCCAACTTGCAAGCTCCCACAAACAGGAATGGTCAGATTATCCGTTTATTTTTTAATTAAGGACAATCGGCCAGGATATCAGGAGATCTTCTTCAAATATACTACCGGAACTTTACCATTCACCTGAAAAGGAGGATGCAACCTCCGTTTCGCATTTCATTGAAAAGAAAGCATATCCTGACAGCGTACCACAGTGGTCAGCACTGCTGCCTCACAGTGCCAAGGACCCGGGTTCAATTCCCTGCTTGGGTCACTGTCCATGTCTGCATGGGTTTCTCCGGGTGCTCCGGTTTCCTTTCACAGTCCAAAGATGTGCTGGTTAGGTGCGTTGGGCCATGCTAAATTCTCCCTCAGGTGTACCTGAACAGGCGCCAGAATGTGGCGACTAGAAGACTTTCACAGTAACTTCATTGCAGTGTTAATGTAAGCCTACTTGTGACACTAATTTAAAAAACCTTTTTTTAAACTTTACCACTCCCTCAGTAATGCACTGGGGGAGAGGGAGAGAGTGAGCGAGAAATTTTAAACTTCGCCGAAGTCTGATGATGAAGAAAGGTTATCGGACCCGAGACATCAGACAAGCTTTACCCAAAAGATGTTCAGAGAAAAAGGTTTTGTGGAAGGCTGTAAGTTACAAATATAGAGCCTGCAACAATGGAACCTTCCAAAATATTCTCCATGTCAACAAAGGAAGGCATTTTTACAACTCCTGAGTTTTAATGTTAATTTATTAGTGTCACAAGTAGGCTTACATTAACACTGCAACAAAGTTACTGTGAAAATCCCCTAGTTGCCACACTCTGGCGCCTGTTCGGGTCAATGCACCTAACCAGCAAGTCTTTCAGACTGTGGGAGGAAACCGGAGCATCCAGAGGAAACCCACGCAGACACGAAAGATGTGCAGACTCCGCACAGACAGTGACCCAAGACAGGAATTGAACCCGGGTCCCTGGCGCTGTGAGGCAGCAGTGCTAATCACTGTGCCACCGTGCTGCCCAATGGTCTGGTACAGACCACTGGTTCCTGAATTATGAACTGAAACACTAGTGACACGCTCTTCTGGAAAATTTTATTCACTCGTGTCAGACAGATGATTTTTTTTGTACAGTAAAAACATGTTCTCCAATTGCAACTTCAGCTTGGAAAGCCTTCTGACTGACGGTTTTGTACCTTGAAAGATAGTTAAAAATAGCAGAAGGAATGACCCCCAAATGTTTACTGAAGGAACACAAAGATTTCACAAAGAAACAAATCCATGTGTTTCCCAACTGGAAACCATGGATGAACAGGGATATCCACTGCTGGCTGAAGTCCAGGCCTGAAGCATTCAAGTCAGGCGACCCTGACCTACGCAAGAAATCCAGATATGATCTAAGGAGATCTATCGAAGATGGCAAAAGATGGTACCGAACCAAGCGAGAGTCCCAGACTAGCTACATGGACCCCCACCGACTATGGCAAGGTTTGCAAGACATAACGGCCTACAAGATGAAGGTATGTAGAATCGCCGGCACCAATGCACCCCTCTCCGATGAGCTCAACTTGAGCTCATTTTGAGCAACAGGTCAACCACAGAACACCCTCCATCCACCCCAGAAGCCTCGGCCGAACCCGTATCCGAGGTTACCAGCGCAGACGTCTGATCAGCCTTCTCGAAAGTCAACCCACAGAAAGCGAGTGGCCTGGACGGGGTACTCAGACGAACACTCAGATCCTGCGCGGACCAGCAAAACGAAGGAGATTGTCATCGACTTCAAGAAGCATAGTGGAGGACATGCCCCTGTCTACATCAATGGGGGCGAAGTGAAAATGGTCAAGAGCTTCAAGTTTCTAGGTGTCCAGATCACCAACCTGTCCTGGTCCCCCCATGCCAACACCACAGTTAAGAAAGCCCACCAACGCCTCTACTTTCTCAGAAGACTAAGGAAATTTGGCATGTCCGCTACGACACTCACCAACTTTTACAGATGCACCATAGAAAGCATTCTTTCTGGTTGCATCACAGCTTGGTATGGCTCCTGCTCTGCCCACGACCGCAAAAAACTACAAAGGTCGTGAACGAAGCCCAATCCATCACTCAAACCAGCTTCCATCCATTGACACTCTTGCCTCGGCAAAGCAGCCAGCATAATTAAGGACCCCACACACCCCAGACATTCTCTCTTCAACCTTCTTCCGTCGGAAAAAAGATACAAAAGTCTGAGAATACGTACCAACCGACTCAAGAACAATTTCTTTCCTGCTGCCATCAGACTTTTGAATGGACCTACTTTGTATTAAGTTGATCTTTCTCTACACCCTAGCTATGACTGTAACACTACATTCTGCACTCTCTCTTTTCCTTTTCTATGAACAGTATGCTTTGTCTGTAGCGCGCAAGAAACAATACTTTTCACTGTATGATAATACATGAAACAATAATAAATCAAATCAAAGGTTTCAAAACCCAAACCATCACAGCCTGAGCTGTTATGGAAACAGTTTTTACAATGGAGATGCAGTTACTAATGTACCCCTGCAGCCATGAAATGGCTTGACACGCCAGCTGACAGTACATTGAAAGTAAGTGTGTAATAGAGTGTAATAGAGTGTTAAAGAGTGTAATAGTGTAATGGAATTTCTGGAGATCAAGCAGAAAAAATACAGCTGAAAAAAAATCAAGCAAAGAGAGAGAACACGAGAACTGGACTTGGAGCAGCGATTGAAATGACACTGATTGGATATTACTGAGTCTGACAACTGAGGACTATTTTGTCCAGAGCCAAGGACATGTTCATTCTTCAGTCAGCAATGTCATTATTAACTTGCTGCCACTACAGGTCCAACAATAAACCACCTCAATACAAGACCATCTGATCTCAACCAACAAAACGCCGTAAAACAGCATCAGTCATGACCAACAGGAACAGGAAAAGTGTGGCTTTTGCTACCAAATAAACCTGTTGGACTTTAACCTGGTGTTGTTAAACTTCTTACAACAGGAACTGACCAGGAAGGGACCAGGAACTCTATTATCATCCAGCCTTTCTCAGAACTCCTTCAACAACTCTATTTGGACAGGAGAGAATTAAGTGAGATTCTTCCCGAAAATCTTTTCAGCACCGACCTTCTTCCTCATTTTCCACAAAGTGTTCCATTTTCATGTCCTCCCCAGAGCATCTGGACTCAGCTGCTCACTGTGTGAGCAGGACCTGAATCATTTTTCATTCTTCCGCACACTTGCTAAACCATCCAGTGATCACACATAACTCAGATCTACAATTCAGTCCAAAGGATCACAGCAATGAGTCCTGAGTATTAATTCACAGACAGTTGCTTTAAAATGCTGCTTCTTAATAATGTTATATGAACAGCTTATGATTAATCATTACTCTGCTGAATAAACAGTGTCTCTGTACAGTTACACAGTGAGCGATCCTTACCCTGAATAAACAGTGACTCTGTACAGTTACACAGTGAGTGATCCTTACCCTGAATAAACAGTGACTCTGTACAGTTACACAGTGAGTGACCCTTACCCTGAATAAACAGTGACTCTGTACAGTTACACAGTGAGAGATCTTTACCCTGAATAAACAGTGACTCTGTACAGTTACACAGTGAGTGATCCTTACCCTGAATAAACAGTGACTCTGTACAGTTACACAGTGAGTGACCCTTACCCCGAATAAACAGTGACTCTGTACAGTTACACAGTGAGTGACCCTTACCCTGAATAAACAGTGACTCTGTACAGTTACACAGTGAGTGATCCTTACCCTGCTGAATAAACAGTGACTCTGTATAGTTACACAGTGAGAGATCCTTACCCTGAATAAACAGTGACTCTGTACAGTTACACAGTGAGTGATCCTTACCCTGCTGAATAAACAGTGACTCTGTATAGTTACACAGTGAGAGATCCTTACCCTGAATAAACAGTGACTCTGTACAGTTACACAGTGAGTGATCCTTACCCTGAATAAACAGTGACTCTGTACAGTTACACAGTGAATGACCCTTACCCTGAATAAACAGTGACTCTGTACAGTTACACAGTGAATGATCCTTACCCTGAATAAACAGTGACTCTGTACAGTTACACAGTGAGTGATCCTTACCCTGAATAAACAGTGACTCTGTATAGTTACAGTGAGTGACCCTTACCCTGAATAAACAGTGACTCTGTACAGTTAGAGGGTGTGATGAATTCACAAGGTTCATTTTTGAAATAGAGAAATTAGCTGCCTGAACGCTATTTGCAGTCACTGTTTGTGAAACCAACACCAGTTTCAGTTCCTGTTCTGGAGTCTGTGCTAAAACCAAAAGACTCACATTCAACTCGATAATCCACAGGAGGGAAACAAACAACAGGTCAAAGGTTACAAAGAGACAGAAAGTCCTGCGGACATCAGAGATTGCCTTCTTCTCCTCGAGTGACTGGCATTGAGCTGGCAGCCTAGACTGGCTCTGAGAGTACGATGTATTGATTGAAGCAATGGTTGGGAGACACTGTTCCAGCCCCTCCATCCTGTGTTCTCCTCGCTATCAGACATCAGGTCCCTTAGTCAAAGACAACTCTGCAGAGCAAACAACAAGAGTGAGAACTGGAGAGACGCAGACTGAGAGGGAATCAATCAAACTGCTGGGGATAATCAATCACTGTCCAACTTCAAAATCAGGGTTCACTATTCACCCGGACGTGGCCCAAACCCACACAGGGTTCTCTCGCTGCCTGATCTACAATCATTGTACTTCAAAACTAATTAATTAGCTGAAACAATTTCGGACTCTTCCCCCCAAGTCAGGTACTTTATAAATACCCGTATCAGACAATCAGCAGAATGGTCTCAATTGATGAATTCACTGCTCAGTGTTTTACTGACGCACGCAGTCCCACCAGTTCGCAGTTTTTACCCGCAGTTTGTGACGTTAGTTGGTCAGAGGTTGATGTGTCAAAAGCAGTGAGACTAAACAACCAATCGGTGTTTGGATCAGTTTGGTTGCTGTGATGCCCTATACTGCTGGATAGCCTGTGTATATTGTCGAACTCTCATAGGAAATGGCACCTTGGGTAAAATTGAGCACCGTCCCACAAAACCACATCCCAACAAGTAAATATATTCTGAAGGAAGACAAAGAAATGCCTGACAAGATGGGCGCCTCCCCCACCACCAACACATCCTGCGTTCTACTCCAGAAAGCCAGCTGGTGAAGGATAGATCTGGGTCAAGTTTTTACACACCTTTATATATATTTATAGTCATCCATTCCAAGCATATCAATCTTAATCCAACAACCACACTTTCCGTGTCTATTTATTGGACTCAAGTACTTTGCCAGTTAATGCCCACCAACCACATACAATTAAACTTGATTAATAAAAAGTTAAAAACCCTGCCCACTAACGAAGGAGACAGTCATCAACTTCATGAAACATAGTGGAGAACATGCCCGTCTACATCAATGGGGACAAAGTAGAAAGGGTCGAGAGCTTCAGGTTTCTAGGTGTCCAGGTCACCAACAACTGTTCTGGTCCCCCCCATGCCAACACTATAGTTAAGAAAGCCCCACCAACGCTTCTACTTTCTCAGAAGACGAAGGAAATTTGGCATGTCCGTTAAGACTTTCACCAACTTTTACAGATGCACCATAGAAAGCATTCTTTCTGGAATTTCACAGTAACTTCATTGCAGTGTTAATGCAAGCCTTACTTGTAACTAATAAATAAATACATTTTTAAAAATGTATCACAGCTTGGTATGGTTCCTGCTCTGCCCAAGACCGCAAGAAACTACAAAGGGTCGTGAACGAAACCCAGTCCATCACGCAAACCAGCCTCCCATCCATTGACTCTGGCTATACTTCCCGCTGCCTTGGAAAAGCAGCCAGCATAATCAAGGACTCCACACACCGCTGACATTCTCTCTTCCACCTTCTTCCGTTGAGAAAAAGATACAAAAGTCTGAGGTCACGTACCAACTGACTCAAGAACAGCTTCTTCCCTGCTGCCATCAGACTTTTGAACAGACCTACCTTGTATTAAAGTTGATCTTTTTCTACACCCTAGCTATGACTGTAACATTACATTCTGCACTCTCTCGTTTCCTTCTCTATGAATGGTATGCTTTGTCTGTATAGTGCGTAAGAAACATTACTTTTCATTGCACACTAATACGTGTGACAATGATAAATCAAATCCCATGATTGGGATATATCATGGGCAAGCAAATGTGAAATGGGGACTCACTCGAATTCACACAAGCAGTTAAGTGTTGTGAGAATAATGAAAAAGACATTATTTAAATAAATCTCATACAATCCCTACAGTGCAGAAGGAGGCAATTCGGCCCATCGAGTCTGTACCGACCACAATCCCACCCAGGCCCTATTCCCGTAACCCCACACATTTACCCTGCCTAATCCCCCTGACACTATGGGCAATTTAGCATGGCCAATCAACCTAACCCGCACATCTTTGGACTGTGGGAGGAAACAGAAACACCCGGAGGAAACCCATGCAGACACGGGGAGAACATGCAGACTCCACACAGTGACCCGAGGCCGGAATTGAATCTGGGTCCCTGGCGCTGTGAGACAGCAGTGCTCACCACTGTGCCACCCTAAATGAATAAATCAGTTGAAAATTCGATTGGGCCATGTTCTAGAATGTATGTTGAGCAAATTCTCTTTAAGTTTCTTTACATGGAAATACCTGCTCACACATACTATACAGCAGATTACACGAACAGAAACTGAAGCAATACCAATCTGGTGCAAGGACATCAAAATACAAAGCAGGTCACACAGGTTAATGAAGGCAGAAAGGACTGGTAACTGTGGTTTTGCCCAGTTTATCACAATCCAGGAGGCAGTCTCATAAGTCCTAATCTTGTGGACAGCCTGTTCTGGTGCTGCAGTGCCAGTAGACACTTTGAGCTTGGCATGGGATGGTGCTGGATGGATCACCTTTATAAACCCAAGGCCACCGGTTAGCAGCTTCTCTGAGTAACAATAACTGTGAGCTCAGACAGTGAACCTGAGGGCAAACACAGGCGCAGGGTACCAACACCGCTGTCTGTGCACAACCTGCACAAAGATTCTGGCACAGTTTAAACTCTGTAGCTACCGGACCAGCCCTTTGCTTCTTTACATTGGCATGCTTTCATTTCAAATTCTGAGTGGCTGCCACCTTTGATTTGATTTATTATTGTCACATGTATTAACATACAGTGAAAAGTATTGTTTCTTGAGCGCTAGACAAAGCATACCGTTCATAGAGAAGGAAAGGAGAGGGTGCAGAACGTAGAGTTAGGCATAGCTAGGGTGCAGAGAAAGATCGACTTAATGCAAGTCTCGCCCCTTAGTCCAGCCGGGGAACTAACACTTTTCCCTCCTGAGGAATCACGAGTTTGGCAGCAAACTCCAGGGAGCGGAAACTATCAGCTCAGAAACCACAAACAGCTCAAGATTTGATCTGGAATCATTTCTAAAATGGCGAGTCAAAGGGAAGAGTTTCCCAATCAGAGCCTGGTCCCAGTGTCCATGTTCCTCTCTGGCCATTCAGCCCCTCCAGCCAGGCTGATCTGTCCCTTTACCCCAAACCCCTCAGTACCCCAGGAATGTTTAACTGAGCCCCAGGCCGGGCAGGAGAGAATGTTCCAGATTGCTGCTCCCTCTCTGTGGGGAAAGACCTCCTGCCGCCAGCTCTGACTCTCAGGCGGAGCTTCTGCCCCTTTGTCCCGGAAATATTTCCATCATCCCCATCGAATCCCTCACCTCAACCCGCCAGAGCAGCCCCCCAGGCCGGCCCGGGAACAGAGGCCACACAGCCCCGGCTCAAACCCCTGGGCCGCCCGGGGCCGAGACCAGGGACCGGGGCCTCTCCTCACCGCTCCTCTCCTCACCGCTCCCCCCGGGACCGGGGCCTCTCCTCACCGCTCCCCCCCCCGGGACCGGGGCCTCTCCTCACCGCTCCCCCCGGGCCCGGGGCCTCTCCTCACCGCTCCCCCCCGGGCCCGGGGCCTCTCCTCACCGCTCCCCCCCGGGACCGGGGCCTCTCCTCACCGCTCCCCCCGGGACCGGGGCCTCTCCTCACCTCACCGCTCCCCCCGGGACCGGGGCCTCGCCTCACCGCCCGTCGGATTTCCTTACCTCATTCCTGCGGCTCCAGTCCGCGTTCCTACCCCGGAACCCAAGCTAGCGACTCACCCGGAAGCCGATCCATGCGGACCGCTCACGGTGCGGATAGAGCGGATTCACAGAGGTGTTACCTCCATAACCATCCCCCGGCCAGCTTCCGGCAGCAGCCACTTTGATTTGATTTATTATTGTCACATGTATTAACATACAGTGAAAAATATTGTTTCTTGCGCGCTGTACAGACAAAGCATACCGTTCATAGAGAAGGAAAGGAGAGAGAGTGCAGAATGTAGTGTTACAGTCATAGCTAGGGTGTAGAGAAAGATCAACTTCCTGACTGGACAGGGACACGGTGGACAGAGTACCCTTCGTCGTCCAGTACGTCCCCTACAGCATCTCCTCCGGAGCCTTCAACATGTCATTGATGAAGACGAACATTTCGCCAAGGCCATTCCCACACCCCTACTTCTTGCCTTCAAACAACCACGCAACCTCAAACAGACCATTGTCCGCAGCAAACTACCCAGCCTTCAGGAGAACAGTGACCATGACACCACACAACCCTGCCACAGCAACCTCTGCAAGACGTGCCGGATCATCGACACGGATGCCATCATCTCACGTGAGAACACCATCTACCAGGTACATGGTACATACTCTTGCGACTCGGCCAATGTTGTCTACCTGATACGCTGCAGGAAAGGATGTCCCGAGGCATGGTACATTGGGGAAACCATGCAGACGCTACGACAACGGATGAATGAACACTGCTCGACAATCACCAGGCAAGACTGTTCTCTTCCTGTGGGGGAGCACTTCAGCAGTCACGGGCATTCTGCCTTGGATCTTCAGGTAAGCGTTCTCCAAGGCGGCCTTCACGACACACGACAGCGCAGAGTCGCTGAGCAAAAACTGATAGCCAAGTTCCGCACCCATGAGGACGGCCTAAACCGGGATGTTGGATTTATGTCACATTATCAGTAACCCCCACAGCTTTCCCCCTGATCTTGCAGAATCTTACTAGCTGTTCTGTCTGGAGACAATACACATCTCTTTAACCTGTGTTTAATGTTCCCTCCACCCACATTATCTGTACCTTTAAGACCTGGCTGGCTGTAGAGATTTGCATTCTAATTAGTATTCTGTAACTTGATTTCTGTGTCTCTGTGCACTGTTGGAGAACAGATTTTCACTCCATCTGACGAAGGGGCAGCGCTCCGAAAGCTTATGGTATTTGCTACCAAATAAACCTGTTGGACTTTAACCTGGTGTTGTGAGGCTTCTTACTGGACAGTGATTGCCCAGTGGAACTGAAGCCTTGTCACAGGAAGGTTTGATTGCCTGCTTGGGTCTGTCTGTGCGGAGTCTGCATGTTCTCCCCATGTCTGAAAGTTTATTTATTAGTCATAAGTAGACTTGCATTCGCATTGCAATGAAATTACTGTGAAAATCTGCGTGGCTTTCCTCCGGGCGCTCCGGTTTCCTCCCACAGTCCGAAAGATGTGCAAGTTAGGTGGATTGGCCATGCTAAATGTGTCAGGGGTACTATCTAGGATAAATGCTTGGGGTTATGGGGAAAGGGCCTGGGTGGGATTGTGGTCGGTGCCGACTTGATGAACTGAATGGCCTCCTTCTGCACTGTAGGATTCTATGATTCTCTAATTTCACCCCATGTTATATTAAATCCATTAATGTCTTGTTTTTATCTTTGAAGTTAATAAGTTTGAAAGAAAAGTAGGTAGTGAGTGTAATATCACGTACATCATATGAGTCATTCTAGGTATAGAGGATAATGTTTTTGAACTTTCATATTTGCCATAAGGTGTGTCAAGGGCACAGTGGTAGCAAAGCCCAGACCCAGGATAATCACACAACAGATGTTGAAATTTGAACTCTCAAAATCTGGAACTTGAAGTCTAATGATGACCATAAAAACCATTGTTGATTGCCTTAAAAATCCATCTCATTCACCAATGTCCTTTAGGAAAGAAATCTGCCATCCTTACCTGATCTGGACTACATGTGACTCCAGATCAAATGTCCTCTGAAATGGCCCAGCACACCTCAGGGCAATTAGGGATAGCTAATAAAAGCAGGCCCAGCCAACAATACCCAGATCCCATGAATGAATTAAAAGACTAAAAATCAAATTTAGATTGTGCTTTTCTGTCAAAGCTCCAAGATCAGGGGGAGGCGATGGCCAAGTGGTATTATTGCTCGACTATTGATCCAGAAACTCAGCTAATGTTCTGGGGACCCCGGGTTCGAATCCCACCGCGGCAGATGGTGGAATTAAGAATCATACTGATGACCATGAAACCATTGTCGATTGTTGGAAAAACCCACCTGGTTCACTAATGTCCTTTAGGGAAGGAAATCTGCCATCCTTACCTGGTCTGGCCTACGTGTGACTCCAGAGCCAAAGCAATGTGTGGTTGACTCTTAACCACCCTCCAAGGGCAACTAGAGATGGGTAATAAATACTGGCCAGCCAGTGACACTCATGTCCCACGAATGAATAAATAGGATCCAAAGCAATATTTGAAATGCTGCAAAAACTAACTGAGATTTGGTCCTGTTCTGGGATTTATTTACTTCAGTAGCTGATTTGATGACGGGATAGAGTTTCAACTAGTTTTCTGCCTAATCATGTTTGTATTAATGACTAACCCAGTGTTACTCTACCCGATACTGATATACATACAAACATATATACGAATTAGGAATAAACCACTCAGCCTTTCAAGCCTGCTCCACATTTCAATAAGGTCATGACTTGTCTAATTGTAACTTCAATTCCACATTCCCACTTACCCCCGATAATGTTTCACCTCCTTGCTTTAAGAATTTATCTATCTCTACCTTAAAAATCTCCAAAGGCTCTGTTCCCACCTCCTTTTGAAGAAGAGATTGGGTGAAGTAACAGATTTGAAGCACAGAGCCTTGACAACTCTTACATTAATGGAAAGAATCAGAGGATCAGACATAAATAGAATGATGTGAGAGGAGACTTGGGAACCTTATGGACAGCACGGTGGCACAGTGGTTAGCACTGCTGCCCCACAGTGCTAGGGACCCAGGTTCAATTCCCGACTTGGGTCATTGTCTGTGTGGAGTCTCCCCGTGTCAAAGAACAAAGAAAAGTCCAGCACCCTGCTGCTGAAGTGTGGAAACTAGGGGATTTTCACAGTAACTTCATTGCAGTGTTAATGTAAGCCTACTTGTGACACTAATAAATAAACATTAACTTTAAACTTTGATCAGAGCTTTGCTGGGAGGCCACATTGTGAAAACTTGTGTCAGAGTGTTAGGTGCCAGAACCTGTCTAAACCTCCGGAGACATTCAAAGCAACAAAGTAGTTTTAACAAAGTCTTTAAACGTAGACTTGCAAAGATTTCACGTTTTCCCCGTGTCAAAGAACAAAGAATAGTCCAGCACAGGAACAGGTCCTTCGGCCCTCCAAGCCTGCGCCGATCATGATGTCTGTCTAAACTAAAACTGTATGCACTTACGCAGTCCGTATCCTTCCATTCACATCCTATTCATGTATTCATCTAGTTGCCCCTTAAATGCCGCTACCGTACCTGCTCCCACCACCTCCTCCGGGCAGTGTGTTTCAGACACTCACCACCCTCTGTGTAAAAAACTTGCCTCGCACATCTCCTCTAAACTTTTCCCCATGCACCTTAAACCTATGTCCCCTAGCACTTGACTTTTCTAGAAAAGAATATCTGACTATCCACTCTGTCCATGCCACTCATAATCTTGTAAACCTCTATCAGGTCACCCCTCAACTTTTGTCGTTCCAGTGAGAACAAACCTAGTTTATCCAACCTCTCCTCATAGCTAATACCCTCCAGACCAGGCAACATCCTGGTAAACCTCTTCTGTACTCTCTCCAAAGCATCCACATCCTTCTGGTAGTGTGGCAACCAGAATTGTACACAATATTCTATTCTAAATTAGGCCTAACTAAGGTTCTGTACAGCTGCAGCATGATCTGCCAATTTTTATACTCAATGTCCTGACCAATGAAGGCAAACAAGCCGTATGCCTTCTTGACTACCTTATCCACCTGCTTTGGCACTTTCAGTGATCAGTGGATATGTACGCTCAGATCTCTCTGCCTGTCAATACTCCTGAGGATTCTACCATTTACTGTATAATTCCTACATGCATTGGACCTTCCAAAATGCATTGTCCCACACTTGTCCGGATTAAATTCCATCTGCCATTTCTCCGCCCAAGTCTCCAACCGGTCTATATCTTGATGTATCCTCTGACAATCCTCTTCACTATCCAATATCTGTGTGGGTTTCCTCTGGTTTCCTCCCACAGTCTGAAAAAGGTGCTGGTCAGGTGCAATGGCCATGCTAAATTTTCCCTCAGTGTACCTGAACTGCTGCTGAAGTGCGGTGACTGGGGGATTTTCACAGGAACTTCATTGCAGTGTTAATGTAAGCCTACTTGTGACACTAATAAATAAACATTAACTTTAAACTTTGATCAGAGCTTTGCTGGGAGGCCACATTGTGAAAACCTGTGTCAGAGTGTTAGGTGCCAGAACCTGTCTAAACCTTCGGAGACATTCAAAGCAACAAAGTAGTTTTAACAAAGTCTTTAAACGTAGACTTGCAAAGATTTTTTAAAGTGATTCTAAGGTCACTAGGAGGACAACCATGTTGTAAACTACACATTGGAATATAGATTGGGGCAGAACAGACTCAGTAAGAATAAAATTTGTTCAGAGTATTAGAACAGAAAAACAAGTACAGGCTACTTGATGGGATCTACTCCTTTAGCCAGTATGTCCTTTGTTCCTGTACAGGGGCAATCTGTCTGTGTTGCCTGTTGGACATGATGTGGAGATGCCAGCGTTGGACTGGGGTAAACACAGTAAGAGTTTTAACAACACCAGGTTAAAGTCCAACAGGTTTATTTGGTAGCAAATACCATTAGCTTTCGGAGCGCTGCTCCTTCGTCAGATGAAGTGGAAATCCATCAGTGGACTTCCACTCCATCTGACGGAGGAGCAGCGCTCCGAAAGCTAATGGTATTTGCTACCAAATAAACCTGTTGGACTTTAACCTGGTGTTGTTAAAACTCTTACTGTGTTTGCCTGTTGGAACTAGACTCTGCTCCTGGGAAAGCAGCATGTTACTGCATTGCTGTAAGGCTGTGCTCAAAACTGTGGCTCAGTCACTCACTCCCCTGCTAAGGTGATAACCTTTGAGTTGACTTGATCAAATGAAATAGAGGCAGTGAAAGAGAGGAATGGATCCTTATTACAGTTCACCTATTTTAAGTTTTGCTTGGGTCTTTTTCTGCTCCTGAAATCATTACACATTCTCATCACTAAAGGTCGCAGCTTCAAACCTTAACAGCTTGAATAGTGCTGGTTACTTGATTATGTATCCCAGAATCAGCTGATGACCTCTGGTGAACTCATTCAAGTGAACACAGAGTAGACAATGAGCAGATTAAAGCAGAATTTATTGCTATAGTCAGTGCTAAACACTCAAAATACAGAGAATATTCAACAGCTCCATGTAAGATACCTTGTGGAAGAGTCCTGTGGTTTGTGACAGATACACAGACACTCCATCACACTATTTCACACAAAATTTCCAACACTGCAGTGAGAACACAAAGAACGGACCCCAATTTATGACATGGCAGCAAGCCAGAGGAGCCAGGTACTGCGGGGTGAATGGGAGTGAACTGAAATTGCAGCACTGTGTCTCACTACGGAGTGGAAGCACAGCTGAACTCGCCTGTTCTGTTGCCCAGAGACATTGTAACCGAGCAGCAGTGCCAGTGATACTGGCAGATCTGAAAACCCCAGTTTCAAACAAGATCTTGTCACAATTGGGTTGCCCTGTGGTCTTTGTGCCATTCGAGTTCTGAACTGAATGATACCACGTTTTAAAAGGATCCATGTGGTGGTGGAAGGTGCGTAGCTGTGATCCTTCACAAAGGGCACTCAATGTACACTCAATGTGTAATGTTCTTATGGACAATGTTCACTCCAATCTCATAGCTATGACTTCAGAAATGCAGCTGCCATCTGAATCTCTGTAATACTGAAGCCAACACCATTCACTCACTGGGCTCCACCTCACAATGGAAGGATTTGCCTAAGAGGGTGAGGGAGAGTTACTGATCAGGGAACTAAGGGACATTTCCTCATCACTTGTTCACTATTACTCCTCCCTGCCCCTCCTCACATTCTCCCTATCGGGGTCAACTTGGACTTCAAAACACTCTCAGGGTATCTCCTTGCACCCCAGCCTGAGCTGGGAATGACACTCGTGGCCGGTACCTTTTGGGGCGATGATCTGTTGTGACCCCAGTGATCCTGAGATTAACATCAGATGGGAAAATAAGGAAAAAAAATGCCAACTGAAAATGTTTAATGTGCAAACTGTTCACAAGCTCAGAATCTTCCAAACCACCTTGCAGTCGTTTCAAAGAGCAGGCACTACAAGATAAGAAAAATAGTACCAAGCAGCACATAGCAAGATCTCACAAACAGAAATGAGCAGATAATCCATTGCTCTTGGTTAAATATTGGCCAAGACCGCAGTGATAACTCCCTGCTCTCCTCTCAAACACTGCTTTTTATATCTACCGAGGACTGAATATCTTAATGTCTTCTGTGAATCACGGCAAATCTGACAGTGCAGCACTCCCTCAGTACTGACCCTTTAACAGTGCAGCACTCCCTCAGTACTGACCCTTTAACAGTGCAGCACTCCCTCAGTACTGACCCTCTGACAGTGCGGCACTCCCTCAGTACTGACCCTCTGACAGTGCGGCACTCCCTCAGTACTGACCCTCTGACAGTGCCGCACTCCCTCAGTACTGACCCTCTGACAGTGCGGCACTCCCTCAGTACTGACCCTCTGACAGTGCGGCACTCCCTCAGTACTGACCCTCTGACAGTGCAGCACTCCCTCAGTACTGACCCTCTGACAGTGCGGCACTCCCTCAGTACTGACCCTCTGACAGTGCGGCACTCCCTCAGTACTGACCCTCTGACAGTGCGGCACTCCCTCAGTACTGACCCTCTGACAATGCGGCACTCCCTCAGTACTGACCCTCTGACAGTGCGGCACTCCCTCAGTACTGACCCTCTGACAATGCGGCACTTCCTCAGTACTGACCCTCTGACAATGCGGCACTCCCTCAGCACTGACCCTCTGACAATGCGGCACTCCCTCAGTACTGACCCTCTGACAGTGCGGCACTCCCTCAGTACTGACCCTCTGACAGTGCGGCACTCCCTCAGTACTGACCCTTTGACAGTGCGGCACTCCCTCAGCACTGACCCTCTGACAGTGCGGCACTCCCTCAGTCCTGACCCTCTGACAGTGCGGCACTCCCTCAGAACTGACCCTCTGACAGTGCGACACTCCCTCAGCACTGACCCTCTGACAGTGCGGCACTCCCTCAGTGCTGACCCTCTGACAGTGCGGCACTCCCTCAGCACTGACCCTCTGACAGTGCGGCACTCCCTCAGCACTGACCCTCTGACAGTGCGGCACTCCCTCAGTGCTGACCCTCTGACAGTGCGGCACTCCCTCAGCACTGACCCTCTGACAGTGCGGCACTCCCTCAGCACTGACCCTCTGACAGTGCGGCACTCCCTCAGTACTGACCCTCTGACAGTGCGGCACTCCCTCAGTACTGACCCTCTGACAGTGCGGCACTCCCTCAGTACTGACCCTCTGACAGTGCAGCGCTCCCTCAGTACTGACCCTCTGACAGTGCGGCACTCCTTCAGTAAAGTTTAAAGTTTATTTATTCTTGGCACAAGTAGGCTTACATTAACCCTGTAATGAAGTTACTGTGAAAATCCCCTAGTCGCAACACTCCAGCGCCTGTTCAGGTACATTGAGGAAGAATTTAGCATGGCCAATGCGCCTAACGAGTACGTCTTTTGGACTGTGGGAGGAAACCGGAGCACCCGGAGGAAACCCACGCAGACATAGGGAGAATGTGCAGACTCCACACAGACAGTGATCGAAGACGGGAATCGAACCCCGGTCCCTGGTGCTGTGAGGCAGCAGTGCTAACCACTGTGCCACCATGCAGCACACCCTCAGTACTGACCCTCTGGCAGTGCGGCACTCTCTCCGTTCTGACCCTCCGACTGTGCAGCACTCCCTCAGCACTGACCCTCTGACAGTGCAGCACTCCCTCAGCACTGACCCTCTGACAGTGCGGCACTCCCTCAGCACTGACCCTCTGACAGTGCAGCACTCCCTCAGTACTGACCCTCTCTCTGGCAGTGCAGCATTCATGACGTGGAGATGCCGGTGTTGGACTGGGGTAAACACAGTAAGAAGTCTCACAACACCAGGTTAAAGTCCAACAGGTTTATTTGGTAGCAAAAGCCACTAGCTTTCGGAGCGCTTACTGCTCCTTCGTCAGGTGAGTGGGAGTTCTGTTCACAAACAGGGCATATAGAGACACAAACTCAATTTACAAAATAATGGTTGGAATGCGAGTCTTTACAGGTAATCAAGTCTCAAAGGTACCGACAATGTGAGTGGAGAGAGCGTTAAGCACAAGTTAAAGAGATGTGTATTGTCTCCAGACGGACAGTTAGTGAGATTTTGCAAGCTCAGGCAAGTCATGGGGGTTACTGATAGTGTGACATGAACCCAAGATCCCTGTTGAGGCCGTCCTCATGTGTGCGGAACTTGGCTATCAGTCTCTGCTCAGCGACTCTGCGCTGTTGTATGCAGCATTCCCTCAGTACTGACCCTCTGACAGTGCAGCACTCCCTCAGTACTGACCCTCTGACAGTGCGGCACTCCCTCAGTACTGACTTTCTGGCAGTGCAGCACTCCCTCAGTACTGACCCTCTGACAGTGCGGCACTCCCTCAGTGCTGACCCTCTGGCAGTGCGGCACTCCCTCCGTTCTGTGCTGGGAATGCTGACCTAGAAAATGGGCTCTAGTCCCAGGGGTGGGACCTGAACCCATGACCTTGTTAAGGAACAGCTTGAGGCAAATGGAGAATTCCAGGACAATGTACAATTCAAAATGTGTGATTTCAATTTGATACAATTTAATCTGAAACCGGATGATTATCAGCAAAACCATGCAAACTATACAGAGCAAAGCACTGGAGTTGAAGGAGAACAGGATACAAAGCAGTCGGCTGAGTCAGGGCACCTCACAGTCCTGTTTCTCGCTGAGTGGCGTTCCTCCACTCTCAGACTGGAATCTCTCTTCCTCTCTCGCTGATGCTGCAAATCAGGACAGATTGTTAGCTCGAGTGTTGGTGGTAACAACAATAGTTTACAGCATGTCCGCAGCTTCCCCTCTACCCAGGCAATGCCATTCCAACCCATTCCGTAACATGGGGCTCTCCAGTAGATGCGTGTTATAGTGAGCATGTGTGTACTGATGCTTTTAGAGGGTATGAGCATCCGTGAGTAACGATATCGGTAATGTGGGCTTTCAGTCTAGTCTTATCACAAGGGAGCTGTGTAATGAGCTGCCTCCAGTTCTGAGTCCAAGCTGTACTGTATTCCACATTTTTACAAGTAAAGAAGACTGAATATCTCAACGCATTTGTCTATCTTTTTTTGGTCAAGTTACCACAGTAGGAAAACAGGATTCCTATGCATTGGACAACCTCCTACAAGAACAGTAGGAAATCATCAAACAGGCATAAGAAGATAAAATGCTCCATTGTTAAATAATGAATACTTCCGGAATATTGGGAGCAGGAATTTGGGAAACAGCACATTTACATTTAGATTTTGTGGGGGGAAATAATGCTCCCTTTCCCAAGTCAGCAAAGTCTTTCCGGAGAGAATGGGGAATGGTCAGGGCTGGGGACAGGGTGCAGTTTTGGGCTCCACAGGGAATTCTGTCACAAATAATCCTTGAAGAACTCATGCTAACTGAGCTGGTACAACACTAGCTGAGCGATGGTGTGAATGTGTCAGCCTTGGGGAGAATGTGTTGTTCCGAGACAGATTCAGCCAGAATGGCCCTGACCCCAGGGGTCACTGCCTGGTCCATTGGAAACGGAAGATGCAAACAAGGAATTTCAATGTTGATGGTCCTCTCCCCCACTTCCCTCCTCCTCACTCTCTATTTCTCACAAGACATAAGAGGTAGGAGCAGGACTGGACCACCTGACCCATCGAGTCTGCTCTGGCAGTCAATGGGACCATGGCTGATCTTGGGTTTCGACTCCATTTTTCCAGCCACTCCCCACATTCCTTCATTCCCGAGACACCAAAAATCTTCCAGTTCCAGTTTTAAATATATTCAACACTGGAGCATCCACAATCCTCTCGGGGAGAGAATTCCGAAGATTCACAGCCCATTGAGTGGAGGAATTTCCCCGTATCTCAGTCCTAAATGATTGGCCCCCCCGAGACTGAGTGCTTGTACAAACACACCCAAATCTCTTTGACCATCAACACAAACAAGTTTCACACCTTTTAAAAATATTCTGCTTTACTATTCTTATGACTAAAGTGAATATTTTCATACTTCCCTACATTATATTCCATCTGCCATCTTGTTGTCATTCACTTAACCTGTCTATGTCTCTTTGCAGCCTCTCTGAGTCCTCCCCACAGCTTACCTTCTAAACTACCTTCTAACCTTAGAACCTTAGTTAGGCCGCACTTGGAATATAGTGTTCAATTCTGGTCGCCACACTACCAGAAGGATGTGGAGACTTTGGAGAGGGTACAGAAAAGATTTACCAGGACGTTGCCTGGTATGGAGGGCAATAGCTATGAGGAGAGATTGGAGAAACCTGGTTTGTTCTCACTGGAGCGACGGAGGTTGAGGGGCGACCTGATAGAAGTCTACAGGATTATGAGAGGCATGGACAGAGTGGATAGTCAGAAGCTTTTTCCCAGGGTGGAAGAGTCAATTACTATGGGGCACAGGTTTAAGGTGCGAGGGGCAAGGTTTAAAGGAGATGTACGAGGCAGATTTTGTTCATAGAGGGTGGTGGGTGCCCGGAACTCGTTGCCGGGGGAGGTAGTGGAAGCGGATACGGTCGCGACTTTTAAGGGGCGTCTTGACAAATACATGAATAGGATGGGAATAGAGGGATATGGTCCCCAGAAGGGTAGGCGGTTTTAGTTAAGTCGGGCAGCATGGTCGGTGCAGGCTTGGAGGGCCTGTTCCTGTGCTGTAATTTTCTTTGTTCTTTGTTCTTCTTGGTATCATCAGCAAATTTTGATACATTGCCTTCTGTCTCATCAACTAAGTTATGAATGTAGATTGTAGATCGCTGAGGCTCCCCAGCATTGATCTTTGCTTCACTCCACTATTCACTGCCTGCCATCTTTCAGTCCTTCTCCTCATCCACACAGGCAGCAAGCAGCTCGTACCTACTGGACAAAGGCAGGGACTGAGGCTCTTCCATCAGTACATGGTTCTCTTTACCTGCCTGACTCACAATCACATCCTCCTATCCCTGACCATTGACCAGCCCTAAGATTCTGCCTAATCTAAGAGGTCCGACTGCCTCCTGGAGCAAAGTGTCCGGGTAACTGTTCCTCACCCTGATGTCCTGTATTGTCCCCAACTCAGACTCCAGGTCAGTAACTCAGAGTTGAAGTTGTGGAAGCTGCAGACACTTTCTACAGCTGTCACAGATTCTCACATACTGTAGTCATAGCACATCACAAACCCTGCCATTTCTGTGCACTGTATGTATTTAATTAGTAATCAGTTAATAATTTACACAGCTAAAGCAACAGGAAGTTGCACTCACCTAGCTAGGGAACAAGGAAGGAAACTCATCAATTACTGGAGGCTGAAAAATGTGGAAAAGGAGCAGCTTTTCCAGCATGGAATTCCCACCTGAACCAAATTCCCAACCTCTCGCTCTGTCTACGTTTCACTCAGATGTGGTCTCATGTCTGCGCCCTTTCTTTCACTCCCCTTCTCTCTGTAGCACTGAAGCTATGGATACTGATGTCAATGGTAAGGACCCGCTCACTCTGTCCCTCCCTCCCTCAATCAGTCTGTGGCACCAGAACATTGCCAAGCTTTGTGTGGGACCAGAATCTTCCTCTTTACATAAGATCTCTCCTTGTCCCGCTACCTTGCTGCAAGTAGATTTTTTTCCCATTGGCAGGTGACAGTGCTTTGATAGCTATTGACTGTTCCCACAATCTCTGCATGAGCTGATCTTCCCCCAGTGTAGGCCTTTTCGACAGAGAGACCCTAGCAGATTATGTTCAGTGAGATTTCTGGTCTTAATGTTACAGGTTATTGTCCACCTCTGGCTATTTGTACACTGGGCTTGGTATGTTCCTGGTACTCTCTGACTTGACCCCAGGAATATGGAACCCTGTGTCTGTGGATCATTTTGGAACATTTCTGTGTTGGATAAGTGTCTGTTGGGAGTGCAAGTAGTTACTCAGTCCCAACAAATCATTCCCTAATTTGGCAGACCTCAGGATAAATTATTTAGGACTGAGATGAGGAGATTTGTCTTCACTCAAAAGATGGTGAATCTTTGGAGTTCTACCCCAGAGAACTATCTCTATCCCTCTCTCTGATCGTCCCTCAAGGTAAGGAGTACATACCATGGCCAGAAGGACATGGAGTCCTTTAACATGGAGAAGGTGGCTGCCACACAGTTCTGACTGACCAGTAGGCTCTCCCACTCTTACCACCTGCATTGGTGTGTGTATTGGAAGGATTTGCAGGTTGGTCACATTATGGATGTGCCTTCCTTGGCCATCAACTCTTGGAATGGGACTTGATCCCAGAGCTCCTGATTCAGAGGGAGGAATTCTACCCACCAAACTACTGGCCCTCCTTCCCCAGAGCAATGTGGATGCTCCACAGTTGAATGCGGTTAAGGCTGGGATAGATAGTTTCTTGGACTCTCCGGAAATCATGGGGACTGCGGGAAAGTGGAGTTGCAGCTGAAGATCATCCACGGCTGTACTGAACGGTGGAGCAAGTTTGTTGGTTAATTCTTTCAAACAATGACTCTCTCAGCAAGGACAGCACCAGACAGGCTCTCCTCCTCCCTGGGACTCGGACCGCACTGTTCAAATTGTCTGTGACAAGTGTAACTCCCTGGATTTTATCCAGTGTTTTCTGTCACCAGGTCCATCACTACTTTATAATCTGTGTTCACCCACTTACTGGCACCTCCTGCTGCCGGCGCTCCATGGCTGAGATTTGGTTTCTGGTCTGTTGATTCCTCTTTTTGGGTTTGGAGAATGTCCATGTCAGAGGAATCGGACACAGTGCTGTCACACTCTGCCACACTGGAGGCAACTTCACCCAAAAGCAAATGTGTGGACTCAGCTTCAAGGTGGGATTGCACGATGCGCTGAACAGCTGGAAAAGACATGGACACACATGTTCCAAACACACAGTAAACACACATGATCCAAAACATGGCTTAAACACATATGATCCAAAACACACTGTACACACACATGATCCAAAACTGACTATAAACACATATGATCCAAAACATGGCACAAACACATATGTTCCAAAACACACAGTAAACACACATGATCCAACACAGACTGTACACACACATGATCCAAAACACACCTACAAAGTACAAGATGGGGACCAGCACCCACCTTTTAGAGAGGGAGGTGTGTATGAACAGGATGGAGTGACTCGTTTGGGTTTCAGAGTCTCACCTTCAGCAGAGGTCAATCTCTGGAATAGACAGCAGACACACCCTTTACCTTCACACCTCAACATGACTTATTAACCAATTTATAAGAATAAGAGTCATAGAAGTTTACAGCATGGAAACAGACCCTTCGGCCCAACTTGTCCATGCCACCCTTTTTTTTTAAACCCCTAAACTAATCCCAATTGCCCACATTTGGCCCATATCCCTCTATACCCATCGTACCCATGTAACTGTCTAAATGCTTTTTAAAAGACAAAATTGTACCCGCCTCTACTACTACCTCTGGTAGCTTGTTCCAGACACTCACCACCCCCTGTGTGAAAATTTTCCCCCTCTGGACACTTTTGTATCGCTCCCCTCTCACCTTCAACCTATGCCCTCTAGTTTTAGACTCCCCTACCTTTGGGAAAAGATATTGACTATCTAGTTGATCTGTGCCCCTCATTATTTTATAGACCTCTATAAGATCACCCCTCAGCCTTCTACGGTCCAGAGAAAAAAGTCCCAGTCTATTCAGCCTCTCTTTATAACTCAAACCATCAAGAGCCGGTACATCCTAGTAAATCTTTTCTGCAGTCTTTCTAGTTTAATAATATATTTTCTGTAATAGGGTGACCAGAATTGCACACAGTATTCCAAGCGTGGCCTTACCAATGTCTTGTACAACTTCAACAAGACGTCCCAACTCCTGTATGCAATGTTCTGACCAATGAAACCAAGCATGCCGAATGCCTTCTTCACCACTCTGTCCATCTGTGACTCCACTTTCAAGGAGCTATGAACATGTACCCTTAGATCTCTTTGTTCGGTAACTTTCCCCAACGCCCTACCATTAACTGAGTAAGTCCTGCCCTGGTTCGATCTACCAAAATGCATCACCTCGCGTTTGTCTAAATTAAACTCCATCTGCCATTCGTCAGCCCACTGGCCCAATTGATCAAGATTGCGTTGCAATTGGAAACAACCTTCTTCGCTGTCCACTATGCCACCAATCTTGGTGTCATCTGCAAACTTACTAACCATGTCTACTAATTTACTAACCATGTCTACGACCATCATCCCGATACCTAAGAAAAGCCAAGCAGTGTGCCTTAATGACTATTGGCCGGTGGCTCTGACATCCATCATTATGAAGTGCTTCGAAAGGTTAGTCATGGCACGAATCAATCCCAGCCTCCCGGACTACCTGGATCCACTACAGTTTGCCTACCGCCGCAACAGGTCCACAGCAGACGCCATTTCCCTGGCCCTGCACTCAACCCTGGAACACCTAGATAACAAGGACACTTATGTCAGACTCCTATTTATCGACTACAGCTCAGCCTTCAACACCATTATTCCCACAAAACTCATCTCCAAGCTCCGTGGCCTGGGCCTCAGCTCCTCCCTCTGTGACTGGATCCTGAACTTCCTAACCCACAGACCACAATCAGTAAGGATAGGCAACAACACCTCCTCCACGATCATCCTCAACACCGGTGCCCCACAAGGCTGTGTTCTCAGCCCCCTGCTATACTCCTTGTACACCTATGACTGTGTGGCTAACTTCCCCTCCAATTCGATTTTCAAGTTTGCTGACGACACCGCCGTAGTGGGTCGGATCTCGAACAATGATGAGACAGAGTACAGGAATGAGATAGAGAATCTGGTGAACTGGTGCGGTGACAATAATCTCTCCCTCAATGTCAATAAAACAAAGGAGATGGTCATCGACTTCAGGAAGGGTAAAGGAGAACATGCCCCTGTCTACATCAATGGGGACGAAGTAGAAAGGGTCGAGAGCTTCAAGTTTTTAGGTGTCCAGATCACCAACAACCTATTCTAGTCCCCCCCATGCCGACACTATAGTTAAGAAAGCCCACCAACGCCTCTACTTTCTCAGAGGACTAAGGAAATTTGGCATGTCAGCTATGATTCTCACCAACTTTTACAGATGCATCATAGAAAGCATTCTTTCTGGTTGTATCACAGCTTGGTGTTGGCTCCTGCTCTGCCCAAGACCGCAAGAAACTACAAAAGGTCATGAATGTAGCCCAATCCATCACGCAAACCAGCCTCCGATCCATTGACTCTGTCTACACTTCCCGCTGCCTCAGCAAAGCAGCCAGCATAATTAAGGACCCCACGCACCCCGGACATTCTTTCTTCCACCTTTTTCCTTCGGGAAATAGATACAAAAGTCTGAGGTCACGTACCAACCGACTCAAGAACAACTTCTTCCCTGCTGCTGTCAGACTTTTGAATGAGCCTACCTTGCATTAAGTTGATCTTCCTTTACACCCTAGCTATGAGTGTAACACTACATTCTGCACTCTCTCCTTTCCTTCTCTATGAATGGTATGCTTTGTCTGTATAGTGCACAAGAAACAATATTTTTCACTGTATGCTAATACATGTGACAATAATAAATCAAATCAAATCAAATCAAAAAGTCTGGGACTGTTTGTTGTGGTACTTCAGGCATTATCCAGACAATTCCGACTTCCTTAGGAACACAAGGAATTCCTGGATGAAGAGAAATTTGGTGCAGTGATTTGCAGCCCGAGACTGCCCTGGAGCAGACTGCCCGTTGCTCCAGTCCTTACATGTTTACTACATGCCTTCCACAGGCATTCTGCCCAAGAGAGGACTCCACCCTCTGGGGTGGTCACTCACTCTCAGTTCCCATTGGTGCCTCAACCAGATGACCGGGTAGGTGGGGGGCAGGAGGGGTGCAGGAGAACGTTTCACAATGTGGGACTGAACCCCTGGTGGCCTGGGGGGAGGGGGAATCAGGAGAGCACCATTCATTGGGGATGGGTGAGTGACCTGTGACAGGGAGGGATAGGGGAGTAAGCCATGAGGAGGGGGACGGGCATTGGTGAGTGACTCAGGATACGGACGGATAATCAAGCCGGTGTCATTCTGAAAACAGACTCAGTATAACTCGGTGCCAAAGCCAATAATATCAGACTGACCTGTTGGGGAATCGATTCCTCTTCTGGAGAAAAAGGAAAAGGAAACATGTGAAGAGTTTTGTGACAATCAACACAGGCAGAGTGTAATTTAATGTGACTGCTTTACCGCATTGTAACACCACACCCCACTGAGGCTGTACCATCTCTCTGCACTAAACCCTCTTCACACAGCATCTGCTTTGACTTCAACCTTTCAGTCTGATTGATATTGGAATTACTGGGAAGAATCAGCAGCTGGGATGTCAATTGGATAAAGTAAAGCAGCGAGTTGTTTTGCTCTGGAAGATGCTGCCTGAAAGGGAAGTGGAAACAGATTCAACAATAACTTTCAAACAGAAACTGGATAAAAGACTTGAAGGGGAAAGAACAGAACGGTGGCTCTGATTGGGTCACTCTTACAAAGAGCAGGCACAGCTAGAATGGGCTGAATGGCCTCTGTATTCTGTGCTCCATCACCCTCACTCTGCACTGGGATGACATTAGAAACCATCGTGAAACAGATGCTGTCGGGGAAGGAGGCCACAGAGCGAGGGCGAGGGTTACCTGGTTCCTGTTCAACTCCTACATTAATGAGACGTACTTTTGGGAGAAGGTGTTGGGGAAAGGCTGGGTGGAGGGGAGGGGAGGGGCACGGGGTCGTTGGTCAGAGCCAGGAAATGTTCTGGATGATAAGAAGCTGAAACAATGGGAGTGGGGAAGAGGGGAGGGGAAGGGGGGAGGGGAGGGGAGGGGAAGGGGGGAGGGAGGGGAAGGGGGGAGGGGGAGGGGTGAAGAGGGGAGGGGGAGAAAAGGAGAAGAGGTGGGGGGAAGAGGGGAGGGGGATGGGAGGGAGAGGGGAGGAGGGAGGGAGGGGGGAGAGGGAGAGGGGAGGAGGGAGGGAGGGGGGAGAGGGGAGGAGGGAGGGAGAGGGGAGGAGGGAGGGAGGGGGAGGGAGGAAGAGGGGAGAGGGAAGGGGGGATGGGAGGGGAAAGCGGGGGAAGGGGGAAGAGGGGAGGGGGAGGGGGGAAGAGGGGAGGGGGGAAGAGGGGAGGGGGAGGGGGAAGAAGGGAGGGGGGAAGAGGGGAGGGGGAGGGGGAAGAAGGGAGGGGGAGGGGGAGGGGGAAGAGGGGAGGGGGAAGAGGGGAGGGGGAGGGGGAAGAGGGGAGGGGGAAGAGGGGAGGGGGAGGGGGAAGAGGGGAGGGGGAGGGGGAAGAGGGGAGGGGGAGGGGGGAAGAGGGGAGGGGGAGGGGGGGGAGAGGGAAGGGGGGATGGGAGGGGAAAGCGGGGGAAGGGGGAAGAGGGGAGGGGGAGGGGGGAAGAGGGGAGGGGGAGGGGGAAGAAGGGAGGGGGAGGGGGAAGAGGGGAGGGGGAAGAGGGGAGGGGGAGGGGGAAGAGGGGAGGGGGGAAGAGAGGAGGGGGAGGGGGAAGAGGGGAGGGGGAGGGGGGAAGAGGGGAGGGGGAGGGGGGGAAGAGGGGAGGGGGAGGGGGAGGGGGGGAAGAGAGGAGGGGGAGGGGGGAAGAGAGGAGGGGGAGGGGGGAAGAGAGGAGGGGGAGGGGGGAAGAGAGGAGGGGGAGGGGGGGAAGAGGGAAGGGGGAAGAAAGGGGGGGGAAGAGAGGAGGGGGAGGGGGGGAAGAGAGGAGGGGGAGGGGGGGAAGAGAGGAGGGGGAGGGGGGGAAGAGAGGAGGGGGAGGGGGAGGGGGGAAGAGAGGAGGGGGAGGGGGGGAAGAGAGGAGGGGGAGGGGGGGGAAGAGAGGAGGGGGAGGGGGGGAAGAGAGGAGGGGGAGGGGGGGAAGAGAGGAGGGGGAGGGGGGGAAGAGAGGAGGGGGAGGGGGGGAAGAGAGGAGGGGGAGGGGGAAGACGGGAAGGGGAGGGGGGAAGAGAGGAGGGGGAGGGGGAAGCGAGGAGGGAGAGGGGGAAGAGGGGGGGGGAAGAGGGGGGGGGAAGAGAGGAGGGGGGGAAGGGGGGGGGGGGAAGAGGGGGGGGGGGGAAGAGAGGAGGGGGGGAAGAGAGGAGGGGGAGGGGGAAGACGGGAGGGGGAGGGGGGAAGAGAGGAGGGGGAGGGGGGAAGAGAGGAGGGGGAGGGGGGAAGAGAGGAGGGGGGGGAAGAGAGGAGGGGGGGAAGAGAGGAGGGGGAGGGGGGAAGAGAGGAGGGGGAGGGGGGGAAGAGAGGAGGGGGAGGGGGGGGAAGAGAGGAGGGGGAGGGGGGGGAAGAGAGGAGGGGGAGGGGGGGAAGAGAGGAGGGGGAGGGGGGGAAGAGAGGAGGGGGAGGGGGAAGAGAGGAGGGGGAGGGGGAAGAGAGGAGGGGGAGGGGGAAGACGGGAGGGGGAGGGGGGAAGAGAGGAGGGGGAGGGGGGAAGAGAGGAGGGGGGAAGAGAGGAGGGGGAGGGGGGGAAGAGAGGAGGGGGGGGGAAGAGAGGAGGGGGAGGGGGGGAAGAGAGGAGGGGGAGGGGGAGGGGGGAAGAGGGGAGGGGGAGGAAGAAGAGGGAAGGGGGAAGGGGAAGAGGGGAGGAGGGGAAGAGAGGAGGGGAGGGAGAGGGAGAAGAGGAGAGGGGGAGAAGAGGGGAGGGCGGAGAGGGCAGGGGGAGGGGGGAGAGGGCAGGGGGAGGGGGGAGAGGGGAGGGGGAGGGGGAAGAGGGGAGGGAGGGAAGAGGGGAGGGGGAGGGGAGGGGGACAGAAGGGGGGAGGAGAGGGGGAGGGGGGAAGAGGGGAGGGTGAGGGGAAGATAGGAGGGAGAGGGGAGGGGAAGAGGGGAGGGGTGGGGGGGAAGAGGGAGGGGGAGGGGTGGGGGGATGGATGTGCTAGAAGGCAGAGATGGAGCAGATGAGGATGTATAGGGAGGGGGGAGGGAGGAGGGGGCATAGGGAGAGGCCATAGGGATGTAGGGAGGGAGGGAAGGGGTGCAGTGAGGGAGGGGCATAGGGAGGGAGGGGGTGAGCGCTGTTCCTTCATTGCTGCTGCCCTGGTTTCTGCTCTCAGTTTGATCACGGGTCTTGCTGAGCTGCAGCGACTATCTGAGCTCTGGTGATCTCCCCGCTCCCTGTGCCATTCCCACGCTGGCTGTGTTTGCAGTTACCTGGAGATGAATGGTCTGTGAGCCTGAACAGTGCTGCTGGAGTGGGCCTGCGTCTTCGAATCTACAGAAATAAACAGGAGGCAGTTAATGTGATGAGAAAGTCAATGTAATGTGTCGTTCGATGAGGGGATTTGGCAGACTGGATACTGAAAGGAGAGGTTAGCAGCAGAGACACTGTTTAAAAATAAAGGGTCTCCCATTTAAAACAGAGACAAAGAACATTTATTTTCCAAAGAGGGTCATTCGACTGTGGAAATCTCTCCACCGGAGAAGCAGGAAGCAGGCTCAGTGAGCATTGGTGAGGCTGAGTTTGCTAAATTTTTCATTGACAAGGGAGCAAAGGTTACAGGGGACAGACAGGAAGGTCACAACGAGTTCAAGAATGATCTTATTGAATGCTGGAGCAGGCTTGAGGGGCTGAATGGCCTACACCTGCTCTTATTTCATATGCTCATATGTTCAAATGTCGATCAGATTTCCTCTGGTCTGAAGTTCATCAGCGTCTAAAGTCCAGTCCCAGAGGGAACAGGGTCACTGTCTGAGACAGCCTACAATCACTAGGCCTCGCCACACGATCAAACACAATGGCAACTAGCTTGTTGGTATTCGAGGTAAATCCCAGCCCCTAAACCCATCCCAACCCTTTTCCCCAATCCCATTCCCCGTCCTGACCCCTTCCCCAGGACCTGCCCTCTTCCAATGAGTTTGGATTTGGGGATTTTAGAGTTGGAATTTGGGGGTTTGATGGGATTGGGATTTGGAGGTTTGGGGGTTTTGGAGTTTGATGGGATTGGGATTTTGGGATTTGATTGAATTGGGATTTGCTGGGATTGGGAGTTTTAGGTTTTTGGGGCTTTGGGGTTTGTTGGAATTGGGATTTTGGGGTTTGCTGGGATTGGGATTTTTGGGTTTTTGGGATTTGATGGGCTGGGATTTTGGGATTTGCTGGGATTGGGATTTTGGGGTCTTGGGGTTTGCTGGGATTGGGATTTTGGGGTTTGCTGGAATTGGGATTTTGGGGTTTTGGGGTTTGCTGGGATTGGGATTTTGGGGTTTTTGGATTTGCTGGGACTGGGATTTTGGGATTTGCTGGGACTGGGATTTTGGGGTTTCAGTGTTTGATTGCTTTGGGGCAGTGCAATGATTATAGCAAAAGATTTTTGATGCAACAAGGAAGTTAAAATTTATTTTCTAGGAAATGTGTTGCATTAGTGAATAAATCTGCAGCTTAAAGTGCTGGAGAGATTCTGCATCCACATTTAACACAAACTGATTGAAGAATAAATCTGTCACTGACCTCAGTGTGGGAGTTACTGAGATAAGTTTACACAATCAAACAGCAAACAGAGTCTTTACCTTCTCCACTGCTCTGGCATCCAAGCAACTGCCTGTCATCGGCACTGAAAAATTGATTTTTTTCCTGTTTTTCGGTTCCATATTTCTCCTCCTGTCTGAACTGGGTCAGTGTCCAGCGGAATCCGGCACTGTCCCTGTCCAGTGCTGTTCTCTCGCTGCTTCTTCCGTGTCGGTAGCTGGCAGATTCTCTTCTCTCTCTGTCTCTCTCTCTGTCTGTCCGGGGTGACTATCCCGAAGGTTTCACTCCCACTGTCCCACCATCGTCAGCCCTACACACCGAACAGCAGGAGAACCATGAATTATAGATGAGTGAGTGAGGACAGGCGAGTAATGAGCTTCCTTGGAGAACAGACAGGAGTATTTAGACCCAGGAGCAGGAACCTATTGTCTGGACCCAGGCAGTGTCAGCTTAGCGCAGAATGGAAGTAATTTGCAGCAATCTATTCATTAAAAATAGCAGTTAGTGCTGGAATGTGAGGTTTGCTGGGACCTGCTGACCTTTATCAGGTGGCAGTGTCACAGGAACTGCTGGGGAGAGAAGCAAAGAACATGTGGTGAAACAGAGCAATTAGAAAAATGAAAAACAGAATCTGTGCCCGCTCACCGTTTCCTCAGAGACGGAGACACTGAGGGGGTAACGGACCTGATTTCATTTAGACTCCTTCCTCTAATGATTTCAGTGCTAATGGGGTGACACGTTGGCACAGTGGTTAGCGCTGCTGCCTCACAGCGCCAGGGACCCGGGTTCGATTCCCGGCTTGGCTCTCTGTCTGTGCACAGTTTGCATGTTCTCCCCGTGTCTGCGTGGGTTTCCTCCGGGTGTTCCAGTTTCCTCCCACAGTCCAAAGGTGTGTGGGTTAGATGGATTGGCCATGCTAAATTGCCCCTTAGTGTCTAAAGGTGTATAGTTTGGGGGGATTAGCGGGGTAAATACGTGAGTTACTGGGATAGGGCCTGGAGAAGATGCTGTTTCAGAAAGTATGTGCAGACTCGATGGGCTGAGTCACAGAATCCTACAGTATGAAGGCATCAGGTCAACTCGGGCAGCTCCTGTAAGTCAACCAAGCGGCTTTTGGAGATGGAGGTTCCATGGCCCAGTGATGGGGCTCTGTGGATCAAAAACCTTGATCTCATCTGTCACTACACTAAGGAAAGATTCCTTCTCCTCCAGTGGCCCTCACCACCTCAAACCTCTTTATCTGTTGACTTAGTTTGTTGACAAGTAACACCTGCACCAGACAAGTGTCAGGCAAAGACTATCTCCATTAAGAGAGAATTCAACCATCTCCCTTGGCATTCAATGGCACTGCCATCACTGAACCCTCTACCGTCAACATCCTGGGGATTACCATTGACCAGAAACTCAACTGGGACCCAGCCATACAAATACTGTGGCTACCAGAGCAAGTCAGAGGCTGGGAATTCTGTGGAGAGTAACTCACTTCCTAATTCCCTATGCCCCAAAGCTTGTCCACCATCTACAAGGCATCAGTCAAGAATGTGATGGAATAATTTCCACTGGTCTGGATGTTGCTGCTCCAACAACACTCAAGAAGCTCAGCACCATCCAAGATAAAGCAGCCCATTTGATTGACACCCCATTCACCACCTTTAACATTCACTCCTCCACCACAGACACATGGTAGCAGCCGTGTGTACCATCTACAAGATGCACTGGAGGAACTCACGGCGGCTCCTTCAATAGCACCTTCCAAACCCACAACCACTACCATCCAGAAGGACAAGGGCAGCAGATACGTGGGAACACCACCACCTGGAGATTCCCCTCCGAGTCACTCACCATCCTGACTTGGAAATATATCGGCTGTTCCTTCACTGTCACTGGGTCAAAATCCTGGAACTCCCTCCCTAACTGCACTGTGGGTGTACCTACGCCACATGGATGCAGTGGTTCAGGAAGGTAGCTCACCACCACCTTCTCAAGGGCAATTAGAAATGGACAATAAATGCTGGCCTAGCCAGTGATGCCCACATTCAGTGAGGTAGAAACCCTGTCTGTGGGTAACTGGAAATCCCTCAGTCTCAGCAACCCCCACATCTTCCGAATAAAGGTGGCATGCATGGAGGTGACCAATCACGAGGCAACCTCCTGGAGGCTCAGCTGCCAACATGGGGAGGTTCAGGCCCAGTGCCTGCTGGGAAACTCTGAGCCACAGCCTCAGACTCTGAGGTTGAAACAGAATTATCCACTGACTGATTCTTCTTGGGGCTCAGGGCAAGTTACAAGACCAGACTCCAAACCAGTCTGCTTTGCAATCCAGACAAGTCTGCCTTCATCAATCTTCCGGGTTCTTTAGTCAGTGAGAGTCTGTTCCAAACACCAGGAAGATCCCAGAAGAGTCCTCACCATTCTCCCCACTGAGCATGGAATTGGGATTAATATGGGATTGATACAGGGCAATGGAAGGAGGGCAGGGGCAGTGGGATTAGTTCGGGATTGATGCAGGGTTATGGAGAGATTGGGACAGTGGGATTAGTTCGGGATTGATGCAGGGTTATGGAGAGATTGGGACAGTGGGATTAGTTAGGGATTCATGCAGGGTTATGGAGAGATTGGGACAGTGGAATTAATTCAGGATTGATGCAGGGTTATGGAGAGATTGGGACAGTGGGATTAATTCAGGATTGATGCAGGGTTATGGAGAGATTGGGACAGTGGGATTAATTCGGGATTGATGCAGGGTTATGGAGAGATTGGGACAGTGGGATTAATTCGGGATTGATGCAGGGTTATGGAGAGATTGGGACAGTGGGATTAATTCGGGATTGATGCAGGGTTATGGAGAGATTGGGACAGTGGGATTAGAACAAAAAGCAATACAGCACAGGAACAGGCCCTTCAGCCCACCACACCTGCACCAATTGCTAATCCTTATTTGGACCCACTACTAATTGCCCAAATGTGGTTACTATCCCTCTGCTCACCTCCCGTCCATGTATCTATCAAGATACGCCTTGAATATCGTTAATGTGCCTGCTTCCACCATCTCCTCTGGCAGCGCGTTCCAGGCACCCACCACTCTCTGTGTAAAAGATTTCCCCCGCATATCTCCCTTAAACTTTCCCCCTCTCACCTTGAACCTGTGCCTCTTGTAATTGACACTTCCACCCTAGGAAAAAGTTTCTGACTATCCACCTTGTCCATGCCTCGCATAATTTTGTAGACCTCTATCAGGTTTCCCCTCAGCCTCCATCTTTCCAGTGAAAACAATCCTAGTTTATTCAACCTCTCCTCATAGCCAATACCCTCGAGACCAGGCAACATCCTGGTGAACCTTCTTTGCACTCTCTCCAAAGCTTCCACGTCCTTCTGGTAGCGTGGTGTCCAGAACTGCACGCAATACTTCAAATGCGGTCTAACTAAAGTTTTATACAATTAGTAATATAATTTGCCAACTTTTATACTCAATGCCCCAGCCAATGAAGGCAAGCAAGCCATATTCCTTCTTGACCACCTTCTCCACCAGTGTGGCCACTTTCTGAGATTTGTGGACCTGCACGCCCAGATCCCTCTGTATGTCAATGCTTCTAACGGTTCCGCCATTTACAGTATAATTCGCACCTGAATTGGATTTTCCAAAATGCATCATCTCACATTTGTCCGGATTAAACTCCATCTGCCATTTCTGTGCCCGAGTCTCCAATCTATCTCTATCCTGTTGTATCCTCTGACAATCCCCGGCACTATCAGCAACTCCACCAATCTTTGTGTCATCCGCAAACTTACTAATCAGACCAACCACATTTTCCTCCAGATCATTTATATGCATTATAAACAACAGAGGTCCCAGCACTGATCCCTGCGGAACACCACTAGCTACAGATCTCCATTCTGAAAAACACCTTTCCACCGTTACTGCCTTCTATGATCAAGCCAGGTCTGTATCCATCTCGCCAGCCCATCCCAGATTCCATGAGACTTTACCTTTTGTACCAGTCTGCCATGAGGGACCTTGTCAAAGGCCTTACTAAAGTCCACTGACTTTCTCTCATCAATCCTTCTTGTCACCTCTCAAAAAACTCAATCAGGTTGGTGAGACATGATCTTCCCCGTACAAAACCATGATGCCTGTTACTAACTGGTCCATTTTCCTCCAAGTACGATAAATCCTGCCTCTCAGTATCTTCACCAGCACTGACGTCAGGCTTAGGTAAGGATTGATGCAGGGTTAAGGAGAGAAGGGCAGAGGGATTATTTAGTGATTACATGCGTGCAGACACGAGTGTAAGCAGAAAGATAGACAGGGTGATGTTACTGACGTGCTACGAGGCAGTCTTGATGATGGGGAGGAAATGGGATTGAAAGCACAGTTTAGGATTATGGCAGAAAATGAGATATTGAAAAGCCTGCTTCAGCCTCAAAGTGATCAGGGAGAGTGATGGACTCAGAGGCTGGGGAACAGAGTGTGTTGTAGGGATTGATGGCAATGACTTTGGTCAATATTACATTTGAGAAAATTTCTGCTGATCCAGGACTGATAAAACTTGTAATGTTCCATGTGATCAAAAGGAAGTTGACTTTTATTGAAATGATTGCAAAGCACGACTCTAATAACACATTACACTGTTCAATATCTATCGGGGGAAACAGTCAGCGATTGGTTAGTAATCGTAAGGCAACAACTTTGTGTGTCACTTTCCCTCTGCAGCTTTTCCACAGAACACCGCAGAGATGCCAATTTCTGTATTCAAATTATTCAAATAATTGCAGTGCAAATTGGCTCATATTCAAATCGCCCCTTTAACTTATTCATATCCAATGCAAATATCTTTCAGATGATTGGCTGGTATGCAAATTATGACACTCAAATATTAATTTATTTAAAAGGTGTAGTCGAGCAGAGGAAACCAATCAAATCACTCAAAAAACACAATCTAATTATCTCGTTCCTCTCACTGTAACTAAAATTTCTAATGTTTAAAATAAGGTTTAAAACTCAATAAAAAGCTCCAAGGCACCAAGTTTCACAATCATGGCATAAATGTGTTATGTTTGAGAATGGGAGCGGCCTGTGTCGTGTGGCCTGAGGGAGACTTTGAAGGAAATCTTTAAGTTTGGAAGTTCTTGGCCTTTTGGCTAAGATCAAACCCAAGATGGGTCAATGCCTTGTTACAGTGGTTAGCACTGCGACCTCACAGCGCCAAGGACCCGTTAGCACTGCTGCCTCACAGCGCCAAGGACCCGTTAGCACTGCGACCTCACAGCGCCAAGGACCCGTTAGCACTGCGACCTCACAGCGCCAAGGACCCGTTAGCACTGCTGCCTCACAGCGCCAAGGACCCGTTAGCACTGCTACCTCACAGCGCCAAGGACCCGTTAGCACTGCTGCCTCACAGCGCCAAGGACCCGTTAGCACTGCTGACTCACAGCGCCAAGGACCCGTTAGCACTGCTACCTCACAGCGTCAGGGACCCGTTAGCACTGCTGCCTCACAGCGCCAAGGACCCGTTAGCACTGCTGCCTCACAGTGCCAAGGACCCGTTAGCACTGCTACCTCACAGTGCCAAGGACCCGTTAGCACTGCTACCTCACAGTGCCAAGGACCCGTTAGCACTGCTACCTCACAGTGCCAAGGACCCGTTAGCACTGCGACCTCACAGCGCCAAGGACCCGTTAGCACTGCTACCTCACAGTGCCAAGGACCCGTTAGCACTGCTACCTCACAGTGCCAAGGACCCGTTAGCACTGCTACCTCACAGTGCCAAGGACCCGTTAGCACTGCGACCTCACAGCGCCAAGGACCCGTTAGCACTGCTACCTCACAGCGTCAGGGACCCGTTAGCACTGCGACCTCACAGCGCCAAGGACCCGTTAGCACTGCTGCCTCACAGCGCCAAGGACCCGTTAGCACTGCTGCCTCACAGCGCCAAGGACCCGTTAACACTGCTACCTCACAGCGTCAGGGACCCGTTAGCACTGCTACCTCACAGTGCCAAGGACCCGTTAGCACTGCTACCTCACAGTGCCAAGGACCCGTTAGCACTGCTACCTCACAGTGCCAAGGACCCGTTAGCACTGCGACCTCACAGCGCCAAGGACCCGTTAGCACTGCTACCTCACAGCGTCAGGGACCCGTTAGCACTGCGACCTCACAGCGTCAGGGACCCGTTAGCACTGCGACCTCACAGCGCCAAGGACCCGTTAGCACTGCGACCTCACAGCGTCAGGGACCCGTTAGCACTGCTACCTCACAGCGTCAGGGACCCGTTAGCACTGCTGCCTCACAGCGCCAAGGACCCGTTAGCACTGCTGCCTCACAGCGCCAAGGACCCGTTAGCACTGCTGCCTCACAGCGCCAAGGACCAGGGTTTGATTCCTGGCTTGGGTCACTGTCTGTGCAGAGTCTGCACATTCTCCCCATGTCTGTGTGGGTTTCCTCCGGGTGCTCTGGTTTCCTCCCACATTCCAAAGACATGCTGGTTAGGGTGCATTGGCCAAGCTAAATTCTCCCTCAGTGTACCCGTACAGGTGCCAGAGTGTGGCGATGAGGGGATTTACGCAGTAACTTCACTGCAGTGTTAATGTAAGCCTACTTTGTGACACTAATAAATAAACTTTATCTTGTCAGCTTGGATTTTGTTTGTCTCTCTTGTGGGCACCATGAATTGGATTCAGTTGGAATTTGAATTTGGTTTGTGGAGCAAGCAGGGAATGGATTGGGGTTTACCGGGTCCACCCTGAGCACTGGCTTTGTAACTTTAAGGATGGAGTCAAATATTTAAAAGAAATCTGTGACAAATCTCAGAAACTTTCCATAGAACCATAGAAAATTACAGCACAGAAACAGGCCTTTTGGCCCTTCTTGTCTGTGCCGAACCATTTTTCTGCCTAGTCCCACTGACCTGCACCTGGACCATATCCCTCCACACCCCTCTCATCCATGTACCTGTCCAAGTTTTTCTTAAATGTTACAAGTGAGCCCGCATTCACCACTTCAGCTCATTCCACACTCCCACCACTCTCTGCGTGAAGAAGCCCCCCCTAATATTCCCTTTAAACTTTTCCCCCTTCACCCTTAACCCATGTCCTCTAGTTTTTTTTCCCCCGAGCCTCAGTGGAAAAAGCCTGCTTGCATTCACTCTATCTATACCCATCATAATTTTATACACCTCTATCAAATCTCCCCTCATTCTTCTACGCTCCAGGGAATAAAGTCCTAACCTATTCAACCTTTCTCTGTAACTCAGTTTCTCAAGTCCCGGCAACATCCTTGTAAACCTTCTCTGCACTCTTTCAACCTTATTAATATCCTTCCTGTAATTAAGTGACCAAAACTGCACACAATATTCTAAATTCGGTCTCACCAATGTCTTATACAACCTCAGTAAGAAGTTTAACAACACCAGGTTAAAGTCCAACAGGTTTATTTGGTAGCAAAAGCCACACAAGCTCTCGGAGCTGCAAGCCCCTTCTTCAGGTGAGTGGGAATTCTGTTCACAAACAGGGCATATAAAGACACAAACTCAATTTACATGAATAATGGTTGGAATGCGAATACTTACAACTAATCAAGTCTTTAAGAAACAAAACAACGTGAGTGGAGAGAGCATCAAGACAGGCTAAAAAGATGTGTATTGTCTCCAGACAAGACAGCCAGTGAAACTCTGCAGGTCCAGGCAGGTTACAAATAGTGTGACATGAACCCAATATCCCGGTTGAGGCCGTCCTTGTGTGTGCAGAACTTGGCTATCAGTTTCTGCTCAGCGACTCTGCGCCGTCGTGTGTCGCGAAGGCTGCCTTGGAGAACGCTTACCCGAATATTAGAGGCCGAATGCCCATGACCGCTGAAGTGCTCCCCAACAGGAAGAGAACAGTCTTGCCTGGTGATTGTCGAGCGGTGTTCATTCATCCGTTGTCGCAGCGTCTGCATAGTTTCCCCAATGTACCATGCCTCGGGACATCCTTTCCTGCAGCGTATCAGGTAGACAACGTTGGCCGAGTTGCAAGAGTATGTACCGTGTACCTGGTAGATGGTGTTCTCACGTGAGATGATGGCATCCGTGTCGATGATCTGGCACGTCTTGCAGAGGTTGCTGTGGCAGGGTTGTGTGGTGTCGTGGTCACTGTTCTCCTGAAGGCTGGGCAGTTTGCTGCGGACAACCTCACCATAACATTCCAACTCTTATACTCAATACTTTGATTTATAAAGGCCAATGTACCAAAAGCACTCTTTACGACCCTATCTACCTGTGATGCCACTTTTAGGGAATTATGTATCTGTATTCCCAGATCCCTCTGTTCTACTGCACTCTTCAGTGTCCTACCATTTACCTTGTATGTTCTACCTTGGTTTGTACTTCCAAAGTGCAATACCTCACACTTGTCTGCATTAAACTCCATCTGCCATTCTTCAGCCCATTTTTCTAGCTGGTCCAAATCCCTCTGCAAGCTTTGAAAACCTTCCTCACTGTCCACTACACCTCCAATCTTTGTATCATCAGCAAATTTGCTGATCCAATTCACCACATTATCATCCAGATCATTGATATAGATGACAAACAACAATGGACCCAGCACTGATCCCTGTGGCACACCACTAGTCACAGGCCTCCACTCAGAGAAGCAATCCTCCACTTCCACTCTCTGGCTTCTTCCATTGATGTAGAGATGCCGGTGTTGGACTGGGGTAAACACAGTAAGAAGTTTAATAACACCAGGTTAAAGTCCAACAGGTTTATTTGGTAGCAAAAGCCACACAAGCTTTGTGGCTTTTGCTACCAAAAGGCTTGTGTGGCTTTTGCTACCAAATAAACCTGTTGGACTTTAACCTGGTGTTGTTAAACTTCTTACTGTGTTCTCCCATTGAGCCAATGTCTAATCCAATTTACTACCTCTCCATGTATACCTTGCGACTGAACCTTCCTAACTAACCTCCCATGCAGGACCTTGTCAAAGGCCTTACTGAAGTCCATGTAGACAACATCCACTGCCTTCCCTTCATCCACTTTCCTGGTAACCTCCTTGAAAAACTCTAATAGATTGGTTAAACATGACCTACCTCGCTCAGATCAACAATAAGAATAGTTAAAGGACAGAGTTTTAGATGTGTTTTCTTCTGCCAGGAACAATAGTTTTACGCTGAGATAATATTTAAAAATTACAGGTGGTGATTGCAGAGAATATATTTCAATACATTCATATCACTGCTCAAACTTTCAGTTTGAATTACAGAATTCTCCAGCATATTTGACTCATTGTGTCTGGCTCTTTGAGAGAATTATCCAATTATTCTCCAACTGTGTTCTTTCCCCATAATCCTGAACATGTCTCCCATTCAAATATTTATCCAATTCACATTCTAAAGTTATTAATGAATCTGCTTCCACCCCTGACAACCCTTGCAGGTAAACACATTCCAGATCACAACTCGCCACATAACAGACATCCCATTCAACCTTTCTGAGCACAGAACTGTTTTTGCAAAATATCTGTCAGTAAAAAATTATGATGTGGAGATGCTCACCTGATCACTCACCTGAAGGAGCGGCGCTCCGAAAGCTCGTGCTACCAAATAAACCTATTGGGCTTTAACCTGGTGTTGTGAGACTTTTTACTCGTCCTGTAGTGTTTTAGATTTCTTATATCTAAGATTACTTTGACAGTTGGGGTTAAGGAAACAAATGAATTAATTTCTAAAGTTATTTTACTGAAGATTTAATTTTCAAACTACACAACGCATAGAAACGCCATCAATATGAACTTTCAAATCTGATAAATATTGTACGGGGGTTAGATCAACATTTCAGCCTGCATTGGCTCCCTCCAGTGTGTCCCACACACTATCACTGCCCCTGCTCCATTCCCGTCCTCCCTCTGGTCTAGCTTTGATTGAATGCACTGCCGTTGGGGCAGCTCCGACCGGAGAAGCTGCATCTGTAAAAAATGTATGAATTCAGTGAGGTCTGAGTGGTGAAATGAAATGCAGTGACTGAGCACAGACTTTGTGCAGTCGCTGCAACACTACTTTACTCCAGCAGAGGTCAGGCTCCACCATCATTCTCACTGCGCTTCCCCAATTCCACTTCTTTAGGATCTGAATCACTGAAAGTCCCCAAGACACCGTCACAGCTCATTGGCAGACTCGCACATCTTGCGGAACTCCAGTGTCCCAGAGCAAACTCCTGCATCCTCATCGTGATGTGAACCTGCCTGGATCGTCACCTTAAAGATTGCTCGAGATGGAGATTTAATTTAAACAATGCTCAGAATATTCCAGGTATTCTGCTACTATGTCAGTAGGGGAGGGAGTGGGTCCTTGTGGAGCCAATCAATTCGGCTGCTTTGTCCTAGATGGTGTCAAGCTTCTTGATAAGGTAGATAAGGTGGTTAAGAAGGTAAATACCTTTATTAGCTGAGACACAGAATACAAGATCAGGGAGGTCATGCTGAGACTGGATGAAACGCTGGTTAGTTTACTCCTGTGCAGTTCTGGTCATCACATTATTGGAAGGATGTGATTGCACTGGAGGGGATGCAGAAGAGATTCACCAGGATGCTGCCTGGGATGGAGGGTCTGAGCTATGGGCAGAGGTTGGACAGGCTTGATGAAAGGGTACCTGATAGAGGTGTATAAGATTATGAGGGACATCAATAGGGTGGAGAGGAAGGCACTTCTTCCATTAGCAGAGGGGTATAGATTTAAGGCGAGAGGTAGAAGGCTGAGAGGGGAGTTGAGGAGTAATGTTTTCACCCAGAGGGTGGTGGGAGTCTGGAACTCACGGCCTGAAAGGGTGGTGGAGACAGAAACTCTTTTAACATTTAAGAAGTATTTAGATATTCACTTGTGCTGCCAAAACCTCCAGGATTATGAGTCAAGCGTTGGAAAATGGGATTAATGTCGTCAGATCTTTGTTCACTGGTGTATACACAATGGGCCGAATGGTCTCCTTGTGTGCTGTAAACATCTAGAATATGTAAATAAATGAATTGAGTGTTGTTGGAGCTGCACCCATCCAGGCAAGTGGAGAGTATTCCATCACACTCCTGTCTCGTGCCTTGCAGATGGTGGACAGGCTTTGGGGAGTCAGGAGGTCAGTTACTTGCCACAGGATTCCCAGCCTCTGACCTGCTCTGGGAGCCACTGTATTTATATGGCTGGGTCCAGTTCAGTTTCTAGTCGATGGTAAGTGCCGTGATGTTGACAGTGGGGGATTCAGCAAACGTACCGTCATTGAATGTCAAAGGGCGATGGTTAGATTGTCTCTCGGAGATGGTCATTTCCTGACATTTGTGTGGCGTGAATGTTACTGTCACTTGTCAGCCCAAGCCTGGATATTGTCCAGATCTTGTTGCATTTGAACATGAACTGCTTCAGTATCTGAGGAGTTGCGAATGGTGCTGAACATTGTGCAATCATCAGCGAACATCCCCACTTCTGACCTTATGACAGAGGGAAGGTCATTGATGAAGCAGCTGAAGATTGTTGGGCCTCAGACATTCCCCTGAGGGACTCCTGCAGAGAGGTCCTGGAGCTGAGATGACTGACCCGCCACAACCACAACTACCTTCCTTTGTGCCAGGAATGACTCCAACCAGCGGAGTGTTTTCCCCTGATTCCCACTGACTCCAGTTTTGCGAGGCTCCTTGATGCCACATTCAGTTAAATGCTGCCTTGATGTCAAGGGCAGTCACTCTCATCTGACCTTTGGCATTCACTTCCTTTGTCCATATTTGGACCGAGGCTGCAATGAAATGAGGAGCGAGGTGTCAATGAGCAGGTTATTGCTGAGTAAGTGCTGCTTGATAACACTGTTAATGACCCCTTCCAAATGTTTTTCCAAATGCCTGTAGATCCTGTTTGTCAGAATCCCCTCCAACGAACTTTCCCACCACTGATGTTAGGCTCACCGCTCTGTCGTCCCCTGGCTTTTCATTGCTGCCTTTCTTAAATAAAAGCACAACATTTGCCTCCCTCCGGTCTTCCAGCATCTCACCCGTGGCTGTCAATGATACAAACATCTCCGCTCGGGGCCCCTTTGCCTCAGAGCCATTTCTCGGTTCAAACCTTGGATCCCAAGACTTTCAGTTTGCTGATCAGTCCACCATGGGGAACATTGTCAACAGCTGAAATGCACACAGATTACATCAAACATGTTGCTTTCGTTGACCCTCCTTGTTACTTCCTCTAACAATTCAATCTTTTTAGTCAGACACGACCTTCCTTTAATAAACCTGCACTGATTGCCCGTTTAATCTTATCTTTCAAAATGAAGATTCACACTGTCTCTCAGAAACCATAGAATCCGACAGTGCAGAAGGAGGCCATTCAGCCCGTCGAGTCTGCACCGACCACAGTCCCACCCACACCCTGTTCCCGTAACCCCACATATTTACCCTGCTAATCCCCCTGACACTAGGGTCAATTTATCATGGCCAATCAACCTAACCCTCACGTCTTTCGGACTGTGGGAGAAAACCGGAGCACCCGGAGGAAGCCCACACAGACATGGGGAGAACGTGCAAACTCCACACAGACAGTGACTCCAGGCCGGAATTGAACCCGGGTCCCTGGCGCTGTGAGGCAGCAGTGCTAACCACTGTGCCACCCAAATCTTCTCAATAATTTGCTCATCACTGAGGTTAGGCTGTTTGACCTGTCATTATCTGCTCCATCCCGTCCTCATTGCTTCCACAATGATACACAACTGCCCACCAGCCCCTGCACCACGCGACTCAGACAGGCTGGGAAACCATGTTCAGAGCATCCACTATTTCCTCTATCACCCAGGCTGGACAAGTTATCAACTTTCAAAGATGTTAAACACCTTCATACCTCCTCTCTCACTCCTTATCACATCCAGTATTTCTCACTCATCCTCCTTATCTACAATGATTGCATTGTCACCTTCTCCTTCATTAAGAACTATCCCCAAGCTTCAACCTCCACACGTTACCTTTCTGATCTGTAACTGATTCGATCTTTTCCCGAGTTATTCTCTTACTCTCTGTGTTTATGAAACATCTTTCAGATTCCTTGTCAATATTTTCTCATGCTCTCACTTTGCTTTCTTAATTTCCATTTTAATTTCACCCTCTACTTTTTACACTGCTCTTGGCTTTCGTGTAAATTAAGCTCTTGGCGTTAGACGGAATCTTTCTTTCTGTGCCTGTCCTTACTCTGAATGCTCTTTGGCACTAGGCTGGGGGGGTGTTGTAGATTTTTGAGCCCCACCTATTACCTTGTGAGAATATATTCACTCTGAGCTCCCTCTACCTCCTTCTTCGAGCCTCTTATTCTGCGACTCTGATTTACGCTTTTCTTCACATTTTTATTCAATCCAAATTCCAGTTGAATCCAATTCATTGTCTCCCCACGAGAGAAGCCAACAAGGTCCAAGCTGACAGGATGAGGCATTGCACCACCCCCCCGTGCCACACCCCCCCTACAACCCCCGCACGCCACCCCCCCACATCCCCCCCTACAGCCCTCCCCACACCCCCTCCACATCCCCCTCCCACGCCCCCCACACACCCCCCACCCCCACATCCCCACTCCGTCCCAGGCTGGATCTGACGTTTCATCTTAGCCAGAAGGCCACGATGGCTTTGAAAGATTGAATCAGGCGACGCCTCGGCTAAACCTCACCGGCCACCCCGGTCACCCCGGTCACCCCGGTCACCCCGGTCACCCCGGTCACCGGCCTGTGACACTAATTTACTTTCTGCTTCCAGTCCATCTTTGCCAAATCATATCTCAGCTTCGGAAAATTGGCCTTTCCTCAATTGAGTCTTTTGTCTTTATCCTTTTCCACAACTACTTTCAATGCCATTAATTACATCACAACTAAAATCCACTAATCAATGATGGCGGTTGGAGGTCACATGATGACATTTCATAGAATCATAGAATCCTACAGTGCAGAGGGAGGCCATTCGGCCCATCGAGTCTTCACCGACCACAATCCCACCCAGGCCTTATTCCCGTAACCCCACATATTTACCCTGCCAATCCCCCCTGGGTTAATTTAGCATTGGCCAATCAACCTAACCAGCACATCTTTCAGACTGTAGGAGGAAAACGGAGCACCCGGAGAAAACCCACGCAGACACGGGGAGAACATGCAAATTCCATACAGACAAGGCCAGAATTGAACCCAAGTCCCTGGCGCTGTGAGACAGCAATGCTAACCACTGTGCCACCATGCCACCCAATTTCCAGGAATGTACCCACACAGAGTTGGGAAGCCATGTGGCTGCAGTGTCAAACTCTGGAGTTTGGATAGGAGAGAGGCCAGTGAGAGGTGGACTGTGGTCGAGGAACCAAGTTGTTCCAAACACATATCCAATCAGGAATCTCCACATTGAAAAAGGAGCTCAGATACTGATCCTTGATTCCTGGTCCCAGTCTCTTTGAACTGTTTCCCAGAATTTGCTGCCAATTTCCTGGGTTTCTTTAGTTTGATTCTGACAGCATTCTCTCTCAGAATGCCTTAATGTTCAGAGAGATAATCGTAGAGTTATGTGAATACAGCAGATGCTGCAATCTGCCTCAGAATTCACACTCAATCTTCAACTTATTTCTATCCAAATGCATTCAGACAGTTATTAACCTCAACCCTTGTTGTGAATAGGAGAGAGGAAGAGAGCAGTGATTCACAGAGATAATCTCCCGGACACATGCCATCTGGGAGTGTCAGACCCCGCCTTCAGGTTACAGACCCCCGGAGCAGCAAGTCCTCCCATCTGCCAGTCACATTCTGAAAGCGGTGCCTCTGTCATCAACACAAGGTATTAAACACGCTCACTAGAATCTCACTAAAATTCAACAAACAGCAACACACCAAGAATATCACAAATGGAGCAAAACAACTGCAGTCAGGATGGTTTAAGGAGGTTTTTGTACATGTAGCCATTACTGCTGTATTTGGGATAGATACAGGCCAAAGACAAGATACAAGTTTACACTGGTTTGATCAGGAACAGAATGGAAACACGATCCCTGTCAGAAACTGGCCCCAAAAGTGGATATTTTGTTTACAGATCCGGTCCAGCGGGATTGGACAATGTGTGGATGGGGAAGAAGGCGCATGGAATGGGTATTGAAGAAAGAAACTACCTTTATACAAATCCAGGACAATCCCAATCCCAAAGCCCTTTCCGGCCAATACATTACACCTGGTGCATTGTCATTGCAGAAAATGCAATGTGTGCCCAGCAGCAACCCAGACAGAGCAGGACATTGGGTGACAGTCACGGAACTCAGACTGTCCCGTTTACCTGTGTACAGGCTGTGCTCAGTGACGCACCTGGCCTGGGAAATGATAGTGACAACGATTTTGCAAATGGAAACTTGCTATAGTTAAAGGCTAACATTTGAACAGTGGACTGTGTGTGACAATCAGGACAGTAAGTACATCATAACAAGACCCAGTGGCACAGTGGTTAGCACTGCTGCATCACAGTGTCAGGAACCTGGTTCGATTCCCGCTTCGGTCAACTGCCTGTGTGGAGTCTGCACGTTCTCCCCGTGTCTGCGTGAGTTTCTTTCGGATGCTCCGATCTCCTCCCACAGTCCGAAAGACGTGCTAGTTAGGTGCATTGGCCATGCTAAATTCTCTCTCAGTGTACCCGAACAGGCGCCAGAGTGTGGCGACTAGGGGATTTTCACAGTAACTTTATTGCAGTGTAATGTAAGCCTACTTGTGACAGGAATAAATAAACTTCAAAGTTTAAATCCAACATCAAACAGCCCTCACATTCTGCTTGCAGTTTAGTTCTTGATTAGAGATCAGGTTTGCCATTTGTCTGGCTGGGACTTACACTGCACAGAGATTTGTCCACAGCTCACAGGCCCAATTCACCCCAAAGCAACTACTGGAACCACAATTGGCTCCATAAACTTTCAAACCATAAACTCTCACTCCCAAATACTCACTGATTCAGACCACACAAACTCCACCCTTCACTCATTTAGAAACTTCTGCTGTTACCTTCTGAGTGTTTGATGGGGACAGTGTAGAGGGAGCTTTACTCTGTATCTAACCCCGTGCTGTACCTGTCCTGGGAGTGTTTGATAGGCGACAGTGTAGAGGGAGCTTTACTCTGTATCTAACCCCGTGCTGTACCTGTCCTGGGAGTGTTTGATGGGGACAGTGTAGAGGGAGCTTTACTCTGTATCTAACCCCGTGCTGTACCTGTCCTGGGAGTGTTTGATGGGGACAGTGTAGAGGGAGCTTTACTCTGTATCTAACCCCGTGCTGTACCTGTCCTGGGAGTGTTTGATGGGGACAGTGTAGAGGGAGCTTTACTCTGTATCTAACCCCATGCTGTACCTGTCCTCAAGAGTGTTTGATGGGCGACAGTGTAGAGGGAGCTTTACTCTGTATCTAACCCCGTGCTGTACCTGTCCTGGGAGTGTTTGATGGGGACAGTGTAGAGGGAGCTTTATTCTGTATCCAACCCCGGAGTGTACTTGTCCTAGGAGTGTTTGATGGGGACAGTGTAGAGGGAGTTTTACTCTGTATCTAACCGCGTGCCATACCTGTGCTGGGAGTGTTTGATGGGGACAGTGTAGAGGGAGCTTTACTCTGTATCAAACCCCGTGCTGTACCTGACCTGGGAGTGTTTGATGGGGACAGTGTAGAGGGAGCTTTACTCTGTATCTAACTCCCTGCTGTACCTGTCCTGGGAGTGTTTGATGGGGGACAGTGTAGAGGGAGCTTTACTCTGTATCTAACCCCGTGCTGTGCCTGTTCTGGGAGTGTTTGATGCTGACAGTGTAGAGGGAGCTTTACTCTGTATCTATCCCCGTGTTACATAGAAACATGGAAAACTACAGCACAAAACAGGCCCTTCGGCCCCACGAGTTGTGCCGAACATATCCCTACCTTTTAGGCCTACCTGTAACCCTCCATCCTATTAAGTCCCATGTACCATCCAGGAGTCTCTTAAAAGACCCTATTGAGTTTGCCTCCACCACCACTGACGGCAGCCGATTCCACTCGTCCACCACCCTCTGAGTGAAAAACTTCCCCCTAACATTTCCCCTGTACCTACACCTCAGCACCTTAAACCTGTGTCCTCTCGTAGCAGCCATTTCCACCCTGGGAAAAAGCCTCTGAGAGTCCACCCGATCTATGCCTCTCAACATCTTATATACCTCTATTAGGTCTCCTCTCATCCTACGTCTCTCCAAGGAGAAAAGACCGAGCTCCCTCAGCCTATCTAGTGTTGAACTTGCAGGGGCCCTGGCAGACATATTTAAAATGTCAGTATTCACGGGGGAGGTGCCGGATGATTGGAGGGTGGCTCATGTTGTTCCGTTGTTTATAAAAGGTTCCAAAAGAAATCCGGGAAATTATCGGCCAGTAAGTTTGACGTCGTTATTGGAAGGTGAGATAAGGGATAGGATCTACAAATATTTGGATAGACAGGGACTTATTAGGGAGAGTCAACATGGCTTTGTGCGTGGTAGGTCATGTTTGACCAATCTATTAGAGTTTTTCGAGGAGGTTACCAGGAAAGTGGATGAAGGGAAGGCGGTGGATGTTGTCTACCTGGATTTCAGCAAGGCCTTTGACAAGGTCCCTCATGGGAGGTTAGTTAGGAAGGTTCAGTCGCTAGGTATACATGGGGAGGTAGTAAATTGGATAAGACACTGGCTCAATGGAAGAAGCCAGAGAGTGGAAGTGGAGGATTGCTTCTCTGAGTGGAGGCCTGTGACTAGTGGTGTGCCGCAGGGATCGGTGTTGGGTCCATTGTTGTTTGTCATCTATATCAATGATCTGGATGATAATGTGGTAAATTGGATCAGCAAGTTTGCTGACGATACAAAGATTGGAGGTGTAGTGGACAGTGAGGAAGGTTTTCAAAGCTTGCAGAGGGATTTGGACCAACTAGAAAAATGGGCTGAAAAATGGCAAATGGAATTTAACGCAGACAAGTGTGAGATATTGCACTTTGGAAGGACAAACCAAAGAAGAACGTACAGGGTAAATGGTAGGACTCTGAAGAGTGCAGTTGAACAGAGGGATCTGGGAATACAGGTACAGAATTCCCTAAAAGTGACGTCACAGGTGGATAGGGTCGTAAAGAGTGCCTTTGGTACATTGGCCTTTATAAATCGGAGTATCGAGTATAAAAGTTGGAGTGTTATGGTAAGGTTATATAAGGCATTGGTGAGGCCGAATTTGGAGTATTGTGTACAGTTTTGGTCACCTAGTTACAGGAAGGATGTAAATAAGATTGAAAGAGTGCAGAGAAGGTTCACAAGGATGTTGCCGGGACTTGAGAAGCTGAGTTACAGAGAGAGATTGAATAGGTTGGGACTTTATTCCCTGGAGCGTAGAAGATTGAGGGGAGATTTGATAGAGGTGTATAAGGTTTTGATGGGTATAGATAGAGTGAATGCAAGCAGCCTTTTTCCGCTGAGGCTAGGGGAGAAAAAAACCAGAGGGCATGGGTTAAGGGTGAAAGGAGAAAAGTTTAAAGGGAATATTAGGGGGGGCTTCTTCACGCAGAGAGTGGTGGGAGTGTGGAATGAGCTCCCGGATAAAGTGGTAAATGCGGGATCACTTTTAACATTTAAGAAAAGCTTGGACGGGTTCATGGATGAGAGGGGTGTGGAGGGATATGGTCCAAGTGCAGGTCAGTGGGACTAGGCATAAAATGGTTTGGCACAGACAAGAAGGGCCAAAAGGCCTGTTTCTGAGCTGTAATTTTCTATGGTTCTATGGTTCTATCCTCATAAGGCATGCCACTCAATCCAGGCAACATCCTTGTCAATCGTCTCTGCACCCTTTCAATCTTTTCCATATCCTTCCTGTAATGAGGCGACCAGAACTGAGCACAGTACTCCAAGTGGGGTCTGACGAGGGTCTTATATAGCTGCATCATTATCCCCGGACTCCGAAACTCAATCCCTCAATTGATAAAGGCCAGCACACCATACGCCTTCTTAACCACCTCCTCCACCTGCGGGGCCGATTTTAGAGTCCTATGGACCCGGACCCCAAGGTCCTTCTGATCCTCTACAATATTAAGAGTCTTTCCCTTTATATTGTACTCCTTCATCCCATTTGACCTGCCAAAATGTACCACTACGCATTTATCTGGGTTGAAGTCCATCTGCCACTTCTCCGCCCAGTCTTGCATCCTATCTATGTCCCTCTGTAACTTCTGACATCCCTCCAGACTATCCACAACCCCACCAACCTTCGTGTCGTCGGCAAACTTACCAACCCATCCCTCCACTTCCTCATCCAGGTCATTTATGAAAATGACAAACAGCAAGGGTCCCAGAACAGATCCCTGGGGCACACCACTGGTGACCGACCTCCATTTAGAAAAACACCCATCTATACCCACTCTCTGCCTCCTTTGGGCAAGCCAGTTCTGGATCCACAGGGCAGCAGCCCCTTGGATCTCATGCCCTCTCGCTTTTTCTAGAAGCCTTGCATGGGGAACCGAATCGAATGCCTTGCTAAAATCCATATAAACCACATCTACCGCTTTCTCTTTGCCAATGTGTTTAGTCACATTTTCAAAGAACTCCACCAGGCTCATAAGGCACGATCTGCCTTTGACAAAGCCATGCTGAGTATTCTTGAGCATACTAAACCTCTCTAAATACTTATAAATCTTGTCCCTCAGGATCTTCTCCATCAGCTTACCAACCACTGAGGTTAGACTCACCAGTCAGTAATTTCCTGGGCTATCCCTATTCCCCTTCTTGAAAATAGGAACCACATCCGCAATCCCCCAATCCTCCGGCATCTCTCCTGTCTCCATCGACGACGCAAAGATCATCACCAGAGGCTCTGCAATCTCTTCCCTCGTCTCCCACAGTAACCTGGGGTACATCCCATCCGGACCCGGCGACTTATCTATCTTGATGCCATTCAAAGATTCCAGCACAACCTCTTTGTTAAAGTCCACATGCTCAATCTTTTCAGTCCACCGCACGCCAGCTGTACATCCACCCATGTCCTTCTCCTCTGTGAAAACCGAGGCAAAATACTCATTAAGCACCTCTGCCATTTCTACTGGTTCCGTACTGATTTTCCCGCCTTCACCTTTTATAGGCCCTATTCCTTCACGTCTCATCCTTTTGCTCTTCACATATTTATAGAACGCCTTAGGGTATTCCTTAATCCTACCTGCCAAGGCCTTCTCGTGACCCCTTCTGGCTCTCCTAATTTCCTTCTTTAGTCCCTTCCTACAAGCCGTATACTCATCTCGATCCCTATCTTCACCAAGCTCTCTGAACCTTTTGTACGCTTTCCTTTTCTTCTCGACTAGGTCCCGCACAGCTTTCGTGCACCACGGTTCCTTTAACCTATCAACTCTTCCCTGTCTGCTCGGAACATTGTCCTGTCGAACCCTAGACAGACATTCCTTGAAAAACTGCCACCTCTCTTCAGTAGATTTCCCTGAGAATACCTCCTTCCAATTTACTCCTCTAATTTGCTACCTTATGTCTTCATATTTCCCCTTACTCCATATAAACGCTTTCCTAGCTTGCCTGATCCTCTCTTTTTCCAATGCAAGTATACAGGAGATAGAGTTATGATCGCTATCCCCAAGATGCTCTCCCACTGAGAGATCTGACACCTGTCCAGGCTCATTGGTCAGTATCAGATCAAGTACAGCCTCTCCTCTTGTAGGCTTGTCCACATGCTGTGTCAGGAAACCCTCCTGAACACACCTAACGAACTCCTCCCCATCCAATCCCCTTACCCTAGGGATATTCCAATCTATGTTTGGGAAATTAAAGTCTCCCATCACAACAACTCTGCTATTATTGCAACTCTCCAGGATCTGTTTCCCTATCTGCTCCTCCACCTCCCTGTCACTATTGGGCGGCCTATAGAAAACTCCCAGCAAAGTGATCGACCCCTTCCCACTCCGAACTTCCACCCACAGAGACTCTGTAGACAATCCCTCCACAGCATACACCTTCTCTACAGCTGTGACACTATCCCTGATCAGCAGTGCCACTCCACCCCCTCTCTTGCCTCCCTCCCTGTCCTTCCTGAAACATCTGAATCCCGGCACCTGTAGTATCCAGTCCTGTCCCTGAGACATCCAAGTCTCCGTAATGGCCGCCACATCACACTTCCAGGCATCGATCCACACTCTGAGCTCATCCCCTTTATTCACTATACTCCTGGCATTAAAGTAAACACATCTCAATCCTTTGGTCTGAGCTCTCCCCTTCTCTATCCCCCGTCCATCCTCCCTCTTGCACCGTCTATAACCCTTCTCTGTTTGTGAGCTAACTTCCTTGCTTCCAGTCACCTCGTCTTGATCCCCTACCCCCAACCTATCTAGTTTAAACTCTCCCCAGTAGCCTTAGACAACCTTCCTGCCAGGATATTGGTCCCCCTGGGATTCAAGTGCCACCCGTATTTTGTGTACAGGTCACACCTGCCCCTAAAGAGGTCCCAATGGTCCAGGAACCTGTCCTGGGAGTGTTTGATGGGGACAGTGTAGAGGGAGTTTTACCCTGTATCTAACCCCGTGCCGTACCTGTGCTGGGAGTGTTTGATGGGGACAGTGCAGAGGGAGCTTTACTCTGTATCTTACCCCGTGCTGTGCCTGTTCTGGGAGTGTTTGATGGGGGACAGTGGAGAGGGAGATTCACTCTATCTTACCCCGTGCTGTACCTGTCCTGGGAGTGTTTGATGGGGACAGTGTAGAGGGAGCTTTACTCTGTATCTAACCCTGTGCTGTACCTGTCCTGGAAGTGTTTGATGGGGACGGTGCAAGCATAGAGGACTGGGCCCAATCCGCAGAGTGCATGCATTACTTTGTGCAGGCCGACAATACTGAGGGGGACAAGAATCAGGTTGGGACCCCATGCCGTCAACAAGGTCACTTTCTGATTCTTGTCCTCCTCAGTATTGTTGGCCTGAACAAAGTAACACATGCTGTCTGTGTATTGGGCCCAGTCCACTATGCCTGCACCATAGGCTTCAGGTTTCCCAGAAAGAGGCATGTTTCTAACCAGAGGGTTATTTGTCTGAAGAGTAAAGGTGGCCCAGGGGGAAGAGAACAACTCATTTTACTCCTCGTCGTCAATGTAATAATCCTACTGGAGTCAGTCTTCCATCACCATCCCCTTTATTTACGGTGCGTTCTGGATGCTGTTCAATGGCTATCGAGTGCAGATTGGTCCTGACTCTTTCGACTGCCGGCTTGAATGGGATCAGCTGGTTTAAACCACCCTCACCCTGCTGCTCCCTCCTTATTGTGTGCACCTCCACTCACCTAATAGGGGAGACCACATTGAACAAGGCCCACGGGAAATCCATTAATGATCCCCCGCGGCCATCATGCACGAATCCTGCACTGTCCTTGTTCTGGGAGTGTCTGATGGGACAGTGTAGAGGGAGTTTTACTCTGTATCTAACCCCATGCTGTACCTGTCCTGGGAGTGTTTGATGGGGACAGTGTAGAGGGAGCTTTACTCTGTATCTAACCCCGTGCTGTACCTGTCCTGGGAGTGTTTGATGGGGACAGTGTAGAGGGAGCTTTACTCTGTATCTAACCCCATGCTGCACCTGTCCTGGGAGTGTTTGATGGGGGACAGTGTAGAGGGAGCTTTACTCTGTATCTAACCCCGTGCTGTACCTGTCCTGGGAGTGTTTGATGGGGACAGTGTAGAGGGAGCTTTACTCTGTATCTAACCCCATGCTGTACCTGTCCTGGGAGTGTTTGATGGGGACAGTGTAGAGGGAGTTTTACTCTGTATCTAACCCCGTGCTGTACCTGTCCTGGGAGTGTTTGATGGGGACAGTGTAGAGGGAGCTTTACTCTGTATCTAACCCCATGCTGTACCTGTCCTGGGAGTGTTTGATGGGATGTTCCAGGAACATTATCTCTTACTTTTTTAAGCACAAAGTTTACATATATAAAACAGTCATTAAATAAAGATGATTGGCGCAGTGGAGGATTTGTTGCTCCTGATGTAAACACAGGAGCTGCAGCAAGAACCCTTCTTACTCCCAGAAGAAAAAATAAAGTTGAAACATCTGTTAATTTATAAACCAATTTAACCATGACGGGTTAATAAATAGCAAACAGCTGCCAAACTGTTCACCTCCCAGCTCAAGCTGGGGAGAGAGAGAGAGAAACAGAGAAAACAAGACAGAGAGTGAAATAGACCAAGAATCTGAGACAGAAAGAAATAAATAGACAAAAAGAGTGAAAGAGACAGAAAGAGCGACAAAGGCAGAGAGAGGAAGCAGAGAGCGACAGCCAGAGAAGGGATGAGACAGAGACAGAAAGCTGGAAACACTGTCCCTGAAATTGATTTTTTGTTGTTGAAGGGATACAAACATATAAACATACAAAATAGCAACAGTAGGCCATTCGGCCCCTCGAGCCTGCTTCTCCGCCATTCGATAAGATCATAGCTGATCTGTTGGTGTTTCACATTCAACATTCCCCATCTACGCCCCATTCCTTTTGATTCCCTTATCTCACAAAGCAAGGGAGGAGATCGCAGGGGCTCTGATCCGAATGGTCAATTCCTCTCTGGCCACAGGAGAGAACAAAGAACAAAGAACAATACAGCACAGGAACAGGCCCTTCGGCCTCCAAGCCCGCGCCGCTCCCTGGTCCAAACTAGACCATTCTTTTCTATTCCTCCATTCCCACTCCATTCATGTGGCTATCCAGATAAGTCTTAAACGTTCCCAGTGTGACCGCCTCCACCACCTTGCCCGGCAGCGCATTCCAGGCCCCCACCACTCTCTGTGTAAAATACGTCCTTCTGATATCTGTGTTAAACCTCCCCCCCCTCACCTTGAACCTATGACCCCTCGTGAACGTAACCACCAACCTGGGAAAAAGCTTCCCACCGTTCACCCTATCTATGCCTTTCATAATTTTATACACCTCTATTAGGTCACCCCTCATCCTCCGTCTTTCCAGTGAGAACAACCCCAGTTTACCCAATCTCTCCTCATAACTAAGCCCCTCCATACCAGGCAACATCCTGGTAAACCTCCTCTGCACTCTCTCTAAAGCCTCCACGTCCTTCTGGTAGTGTGGCGACCAGAACTGGACGCAGTATTCCAAATGCGGCCGAACCAACGTTCTATACATCTGCAACATCAGACCCCAACTTTTATACTCTATGCCCCGTCTTATAAAGGCAAGCATGCCATATGCCTTATTCACTACCTTCTCCACCTGTGACGTCACCTTCAAGGATCTGTGGACTTGCACACCCAGGTCCCTCTGCGTATCTACACCCTTTCTGGTTCTGCCATTTATCGTATAGCTCCCCCCTACGTTAGTTCTACCAAAATGCATCACTTTGCATTTATCTGGATTGAACTCCATCTGCCATTTCTTTGCCCAAATTTCCAGCCTATCTATATCCTTCTGTAGCCTCTGACAATGTTCCTCACTATCTGCAAGTCCAGCCATTTTCGTGTCGTCCGCAAACTTACTGATCACCCCAGTTACACCTTCTTCCAGATCGTTTATATAAATCACAAACAGCAGAGGTCCCAATACAGAGCCCTGCGGAACACCACTAGTCACAGGCCTCCAGCCGGAAAAACACCCTTCCACTACCACCCTCTGTCTTCTGTGACCAAGCCAGTTCTCCACCCATCGAGCCACCTCCCCCTTTATCCCATGAGATCCAACCTTTTTCACCAGCCTACCATGAGGGACTTTGTCAAACGCTTTACTAAAGTCCATATAGATGACATCCACGGCCCTTCCCTCGTCAACCATTCTAGTCACTTCTTCAAAAAACTCCACCAGGTTAGTGAGGCATGACCTCCCTCTCACAAAACCATGCTGACTATCGTTAATGAGTTTATTCCTTTCTAAATGCACATATATCCTATCTCTAAGAATCCTCTCCAACAACTTCCCTCCCCCGGACGTCAAGCTCACCGACCTATAATTTCCTGGGTTATCCTTCCTACCCTTCTTAAATAACGGGACCACATTAGCTATCCTCCAATCCTCTGGGACCTCACCTGTGTCCAGTGACGAGACAAAAATTTGCGTCAGAAGCCCAGCGATTTCATCTCTCGTCTCCCTGAGCAGCCTTGGATAGATTCCATCAGGCCTTGGGGATTTGTCAGTCTTTATATTCCCTAAAAAACCTAACACTTCCTCCCTTGTAATGGAGATTTTCTCTAACGGGTCAACACTCCCCTCCGAGACACTCCCAGTCAACACATCCCTCTCCTTTGTGAATACCGACGCAAAGTATTCATTTAGGATCTCCCCTACTTCTTTGGGCTCTAAGCATAATTCCCCACTTTTGTCCCTGAGAGGTCCGATTTTTTCCCTGACAACCCTTTTGTTCCTAATGTATGAATAAAATGCCTTGGGATTCTCTTTAATCCTGTCTGCCAAGGACATTTCGTGACCCCTTTTTGCCCTTCTAATTCCTCGTTTGAGTTCTTTCCTACTTTCTTTGTATTCCTCCAGAGCTCCCTCCATTTTTAGCTGCCTGGACCTAACGTACGCCTCTCTTTTCTTTTTGACCAATCCCTCAATTTCCCTGGTTATCCACGGTTCTTGAATCCTACCCTTCCTATCCTTCTTTTTTACAGGCACATGCCTATCCTGCAGCCCTAACAACTGTTCCTTAAAAGACTCTCACATGCCAGATGTGGATTTACCCTCAAACAGCCTCTCCCAATCAACAACTGCCAAATTCTGCCTAATCCCACTAAAGTTAGCCTTCCCCCAATCCAACACCTTACCCTTGGGACACCACTCATCCTTTTCCATCACTATCCTAAAGCTAACAGAATTGTGGTCACTATTTGCTGCCAGAGGACTGGAGGACAGCTATTGTAATGCCATTATTCACGAAGGGAAGTAGGGGAAAAAGCAGGTATTTACAGGCCAGTGAGTCTAACATTGGTGGTAGGGTAATTATCAGAAAAAGGTGAAAGGGACAGAATTAATGTCCACTAGGAGAGGCAAAGATTAGTCAGGGATAGTCAGCATGGTTTTGTCAGGGGGTGACCACGTCTAACAAATTTGATTTATTTTTTTGAGAAGGTAACTGCAGTGCAGTTGATGTCGTCTACATGGACTTCAGTGAGGCTTTTGACAAGGTTCCACATGGAACACAAGTCAAGAAGCTCAGAGCCCATGTGATCCAGGGCAATTTGGCAAATTGGATCCAAAATTGGCTTAGTGGCAGGAGGCAGAGGGTAAGAGTCAAAGGTTGTTTTTGTGATTGGAAGCCTGTGTCCAGTGGTGTTCCGTAGGGATTGGTGCTGGCTCCCTTGCTGTTTGTAGTGTATATTAATGATCTGTACATTCATGATCTGGATATGAATGTGGGAAATATAATCAGTAAGTTCGCTAATGATACTAAAATTGGTGGTGTGGTAAACAGTGAGGAGGAAAGCTTTACATTACAGGGTGATATAGACGGGCTGGTCAGATGGTCAGACAGTGGCAAATGGAATTTAACCCTTAGGAGTGTGAGATGGTGCATTCTGGGAGGGCTAACCAGGCAAGGGAATTCACAATGAACGGTAGGATGCTAGGAAGTACAGAGGGATCTCGGGGTGTTTGTCCAAAAATCCCTGAAGGCAGAAGGACAGCTAAATAAGGTGGTAAAGAAGACACATGGGATACTTGCCTTTATTAGCCGAGGCACAGAATATAAAATAATGAGGGGAAGCGACAGAGTGGGCAGAATCCAATTGTTTCCCTTGGTGGAGAATTCTAGAATCAGGAACAAAGATTCAGGATAATTGGCAGTAGCTGTCGAGGGGACACGAGGAAGAACCTTTTTACGCAGAGGGTGGTGGGTGTCTGGAATTCGCTGCCCGAATTAGTGGAGGCAGAGACCCGAAACTCTTTTAAAAAGTACCTGGATCTGCACCTTAAGTGTTGTAAGCTATAGGTTTATGGGCCAGGTGCAGGAAGGTGGGATTAGAAAGGACACCTGGGAATCCTCGGGCTAGCATGGACAAGATGGGCCACATGGCCTCCGTGTTGAAACATTTCTTTGATTCTAAAAGCAGGGAGGTTATGATGGAGCCGTATCAAACACTCGCTAGGCCACAGCTAGATTACTGTGTGCAATTCCGGTCGCCACACTATAGGAAGGATGTGATTGCACTCAAGAGGGTGCAGAGGAGATTCACCAGGATGCTGCCTGGAGCGTTTCAGCTATGACGAGAGGCAGGTTAGGCTGGGGTTGTTTTCCTTGTAGCAGAGAAGGCTGAACGGGGTCCTGATTGAGGTGTACAAAATTATGAGTGACACAGATAGGGTAGATAAGGATAAATCTTTCCCCTTAGTAGAGGGGTCAATAACCAGGGGACATAGATTTAAGGTAAGGGCCAGGAGATTTAGAGGGGATTTGAGAGAAAACCTTTTCATCCAGAGGGTGGTGGGAATCTGGAACTCACTGCCTGAAAGGCTGGTAGAGGCGGAACCCTCACAACATTTAAGAAGTATTTAGATGACCATTTGAAACACCACAGCATACAAGGCTATGGACCAAGTGCTGGGAAATAGGATTAGATTAGATAGGTGTTTGATGGTTGGTGCAGACACAGTGGGCCAAAGGGCCACTTTCTGTCCTATAAAACTCTGTGACTCTGTGACAAGAATCGATTTACCTCCACCACCTTCTCAGGCAAAAAAAATTCTCCTCATCTCCATCCTAAAAGGGTGACCACTAATTTTAAAACAGCACCCCCCCAGGTCTGTACTCACCCACAAGAGGATATATCCTTTTTGCGTCCTCCTTGTCAAATCATTCAGGATCTTATGTACTATACAATGTGGACATTTTTTGCCTATCCTTAATTGTCCTTGAGAAGGTGGGAGTGGGCCACCTTCTTGATTCGTTGCAGTCCATTTGGTGTAGGTACACCCACAGTGCTGTTAGGGAGTTCCAAGATTCTGACCAAGAAACAGTGAAGGAACAGCCGATATATTTCCAAGTCAGGATGGTGGGTGACCTGGAGGGGAAATTCCAGGTGATGGTGTTCCCAAGCATCTGCTGCCCTTGTCCTTCTAGATGGTAAAGATCATGGGTTTGGAAGGTGCTGCCTAAGGAGCCTTGGTGAGGTCCTGCAATGCATCTTGTAGATGGTACACACGGCTGCCACTGTGTGTCAGTGGGGAGGGACTGAATATCTAACATGGTGAATGGGGCACCAATCAAGTGGGCTGTTGTGTTCCAGATGTTGTCGGTCTTGTTAAGTGTTGTCAGACCTGCACTCATCCAGACAAGTGAACAGTGTTCCATTAGTTTAGTTTTCGTTCAGTCGGGCAGCATAGTCGGCGCAGGCTTGGAGGGCCGAAGGGCCTGTTCCTGTGCTGTACTGTTCTTTGCTCTTTGTTCTTTATATTCCTGATTTGTGCTTGTCGATGGTAGGCAGGTTTTGGGGAGTCAGGAGTTACTCACCACAGAATTCCCAGCCTCTGACCTGCTCATAAAACCACAGCGCTTACATGGCTAGTCCAGTTTAGTTTCAGGTCAATGGGAACCCCCAGGATGTTGATGATGGAGAATTCAGAGATGAGGATGCCATGGAATGTCAAGGGGAGGTAGTTAGACTCTCTTATTGGAAATGGTCTTTGCCTGGCACTTATGCGGCACAAATATTATTTGTCACTTATCAGCCCCAGACGATTGTCCTGGTCTTGCCTCAATACCTGAGCAGTTTGAATAGTCCTGAACAATCATTCACAAATATTCCTAACCTGATCTTACTACACTGATACCTGGCGACCCGGATACTGACTACCCTGATATTGTCTATTCTGATACTGAAACCCTGATACTGATTTGGCTCACACTGACGACATTGATACTGGCTACGTTGACACTACACTGAGGAACTCTGACAGTGACCCAGGAATGAGATGATTGAAATCCAACTATGATAAACGTCTTCTTTTGTGCAAGGTATGACTCCAAACAGTGAAGAGTTTTCCCTCTCATTCCCATTGACATCAATTTTTCTAGGGTTCCTTGAATGAAGTTGATGTGTGGAACTGTACACCAATGAGAGTCAGTGTGTGTGGAACTGTATCTCAGTGAGAGTCAGTGTGTGTGGAACTGTATCCCAGTGAGATTCAGTGTGTGTGGAACTGTATCCCAGTGAGTCAGTGTGTGTGGAACTGTATCCCAGTGAGAGTCAGTGTGTGTGGAACTGTATCCCAGTGAGTCAGTGTGTGTGGAACTGTATCCCAGTGAGAGTCAGTGTGTGCGGAACTGTATCCCAGTGAGAGTCAGTGTGTGTGGAACTGTACTCAGTGAGAGTCAGTGTGTGTGGAACTGTACCCCAGTGAGAGTCAGTGTGTGTGGAACTGTATCCCAGTGAGAGTCAGTGTGTGTGGAACTGTATCCCAGTGAGAGTCAGTGTGCGTGGAACTGTATCCCAGTGAGAGTCAGTGTGTGGAACTGTACCCAGTGAGAGTCAGTGTGTGTGGAACTGTACCCAGTGAGAGTCAGTGTGTGTGCAACTGTATCCCAGTGAGAGTCAGTGTGTGTGGAACTGTACCCCAGTGAGAGTCAGTGTGTGTGGAACTGTACCCAGTGAGAGTCAGTGTGTGTGGAACTGTACCCAGTGAGAGTCAGTGTGTGTGCAACTGTATCCCAGTGAGAGTCAGTGTGTGTGGAACTGTACCCCAGTGAGAGTCAGTGTGTGTGGAACTGTATCCCAGTGAGAGTCAGTGTGTGTGGAACTGTATCCCAGTGAGAGTCAGTGTGTGTGGAACTGTATCCCAGTGAGAGTCAGTGTGTGGAACTGTACCCCAGTGAGAGTCAGTGTGTGTGGAACTGTATCCCAGTGAGAGTCAGTGTGTGTGGAACTGTATCCCAGTGAGAGTCAGTGTGTGTGGAACTGTACCCCAGTGAGAGTCAGTGTGTGTGGAACTGTATCCCAGTGAGAGTCAGTGTGTGGAACTGTATCCCAGTGAGAGTCAGTGTGTGTGGAACTGTAACCCCAGTGAGAGTCAGTGTGTGGAACTGTATCCCAGTGAGAGTCAGTGTGTGTGGAACTGTACCCCAGTGAGAGTCAGTGTGTGCGGAACTGTATCCCAGTGAGAGTCAGTGTGTGTGGAACTGTATCCCAGTGAGAGTCAGTGTGTGTGGAACTGTACTCAGTGAGAGTCAGTGTGTGTGGAACTGTACCCCAGTGAGAGTCAGTGTGTGTGGAACTGTATCCCAGTGAGAGTCAGTGTGTGTGGAACTGTATCCCAGTGAGAGTCAGTGTGTGTGGAACTGTACCCCAGTGAGAGTCAGTGTGTGCGGAACTGTATCCCAGTGAGAGTCAGTGTGTGGAACTGTATCCCAGTGAGAGTCAGTGTGTGTGGAACTGTATCCCAGTGAGAGTCAGTGTGTGTGGAACTGTATCCCAGTGAGAGTCAGTGTGTGTGGAACTGTACCCCAGTGAGAGTCAGTGTGTGTGGAACTGTACCCCAGTGAGAGTCAGTGTGTGTGGAACTGTATCCCAGTGAGAGTCAGTGTGTGCGGAACTGTATCCCAGTGAGAGTCAGTGTGTGTGGAACTGTATCCCAGTGAGAGTCAGTGTGTGTGGAACTGTACCCCAGTGAGAGTCAGTGTGTGTGGAACTGTATCCCAGTGAGTGTCAGTGTGTGTGGAACTGTATCCCAGTGAGAGTCAGTGTGTGTGGAACTGTACCCCAGTGAGAGTCAGTGTGTGTGGAACTGTACCCCAGTGAGAGTCAGTGTGTGTGGAACTGTATCCCAGTGAGAGTCAGTGTGTGGAACTGTACCCCAGTGAGAGTCAGTGTGTGTGGAACTGTATCCCAATGAGAGTCAGTGTGTGTGGAACTGTATCCCGGTGAGAGTCAGTGTGTGTGGAACTGTACCCCAGTGAGAGTCAGTGTGTGTGGAACTGTATCACAGTGAGAGTCAGTGTGTGTGGAACTGTATCCCAGTGAGAATCAGTGTGTGTGGAACTGTATCCCAGTGAGAGTCAGTGTGTGTGGAACTGTACCCCAGTGAGAATCAGTGTGTGTGGAACTGTACCCCAGTGAGAGTCAGTGTGTGTGGAACTGTACCGCAGTGAGAGTCAGTGTGTGTGGAACTGTATCCCAGTGAGAGTCAGTGTGTGTGGAACTGTATCCCAGTGAGAGTCAGTGTGTGGAACTGTACCCCAGTGAGAGTCAGTGTGTGTGGAACTGTATCCCAGTGAGAGTCAGTGTGTGTGGAACTGTATCCCAGTGAGAGTCAGTGTGTGTGGAACTGTACCCCAGTGAGAGTCAGTGTGTGTGGAACTGTATCCCAGTGAGAGTCAGTGTGTGCGGAACTGTACCCCAGTGACAGTCAGTATTATTTTCCTTCCTTTATAAATTTGTGTGGATTCAGCAAGGAGACGGGGAAATGCAATGAGCCTGTGTGTGATTGGTTGTTGCAGTTTTTGGAGTCCTGTTGTGAGCAGTAGTGAGGTGTGAACTCACACTTGTGTGAGACGGTTTTGACTTTGGCTGGGTGTGATACTGCACCATCTGGGGCTGTGAAAGTGACATCGGCAGTCGGATTCGCTGCTGCGGAGTCGATGCGGCGCTGCTTGTTGTGATGTTTTGATGATTCTGTGAAGTGAATAAAAATTTCAAAACATATTCGCTCCATCTGTTGGGGTTTTTTCTCACAGGCTAAATTCAAGTCGAAGCAAAATGTCTTGAGGACAGGATGCTGGACCCTGAATCACACTCACTCTTTCCAGCTCGCTTTATTATTGCTGATTGCAGCGCGCTGTGCTGAACCCTCTTGTCCCGGACTGCGGAACTCAAACACTCCGCAAACTTGTTCTGTTGCAGCTTCGTGCTGATCCAGTGGTTCTGGGCGGCAGATTTAATCACCCACATTGCCGCTGGATGAAGGGAAGTACATTGCGAAGTGGATGATTCTGGAAAGACAGCGACTGATTTGTCTCATGGACTGGAGAGGGTCACACTTTCTCACCATTGGTGCCGCTGGGTTCTTCCAGCCTGAGTTTCTCTTTCTTATTTTTTCTCTCCATGTGAACCATTCAGAAAATGAAAGCCAATGAATAGTTAATAAAGATGTAGTTCATTTCAAATGCCTGAAGGTTGGAGTACCAGATGTAACTGTATCGAGAATCATCTCGGACAGAAACACAACACTCAGCACTCAGTCTTTGCAAAAAATTGCCCCAGTTTAAATTCACAGCGAAATGCCTTTGCAAAGGCCGATCGCTCTGAGTAATCACGAACAGTGTTATTCCCATAAACAAATACTCAGCAGTAGGGGGGGAGGGGAGGCTGTTGTTATCTCGGCTGTGGATCCAGACTCCATGTCTACCTTTGGAAGCCAAAAAGCGACGGTGATCTGATAATGGGGAGTGTGCAGTGGCCGATTCTGATAACCAGCATTCTGTATCACCGTGTCAGCACATCTGGGGTGCATTACACCCAGAATACCGGATTCGCAGCGTTATTTCAATGTTCATTTAATCTAAATGCCTCGGTACTGATCTTCCAACAGTGCAGCGCTCCCTCAGTGCTGTGACAGTAACTCCAGCCACGATGCGGCCCAGCCATTCCCGACACACCACCAGCTCCCTCCTTGGTCTTTTCACGGGATTTGGGTGTTGGTGGCCAGACCACATTTACAGCCCATCTCTAATTCCGTGAGAAGGTGGTGGTGAGCTGCCTTCTTCAGTCCATGAGGTGTAGGTACACCCACAGTGCTGTTAGCGAGGTGATAGTGATAGTGAAGGAACGGCGACATCTTTCTAAGTCAGGATGGTGAGTGACTTGGAGGGAATCTCCAGATGGTGGTGTTCCCAAGTATAATTGCTGCCCTTGTCTGTCTAGATAGTCTTGGGTTTGGAAGGTGTTGTCTTGGTAAGTTCCTGCAGTGCATCTTGTCGATAGTACAGACTGCTGCCTATGAATGTTACTTGCCACTTGTCAGCCCGAGCCTGGATATTGCCCAGATCTTGCTGCATTTGGACATGCTCTGCTTCAGTATCTGAGGAGTCGCGAATGGTGCTGAACATTGTGCAATCATCAGTGAACATCCCCACTTCTGACCTTATGATGGTGGGAAGGTCATTGATGAAGCAGCTGAAGATGGTTGGGCCTCGGACACTCTCCTGAGGAACTCCTGCAGTGATGTCCTGGAGCTGAGATGACTGACATCCAATTATCACGAACATTTCCCTTTGTGCCAGGTATGATTCTAATCAACGAAGAGTATTTCCCCTGATTCCCCATCAGTTTTGCTAGGGTTCCTTGATGCCGCACTCAGTCAAATGCTGCTTTGATGTCAAGGGCTGTAACTCTCACCTCACCTCTGGAGTTCAGCTCTTTTGTCCATGTTTGAACCAAGGCTGTAATGAGGTCAGGAGCTGAGTGACCCTGGCGAAACCCAAACTGGGCGTCACTGAGCAGGTTATTGCTGAGCAGCTGCTGCTGATAGCGCTGTTGATGACCCCTTCCATCACTTTACTGATGATCGAGAGTAGACTGATGGGGTGGAAATCAGCCGGGTTGGATTTGTCCTGTTTCTTGTGTACAGGTAATACCTGGACAATTTTCCACATTGCCGGTGTTGTAACTGTACTAAAGAACAAAGAACAAATAACAGTACAGCACAGGAAAACAGGACCTTCGGCCCTCCAAGCCTGTGCCGCTCCTTGGTCCAACTAGACCAATCGTTTGTATCCCTCCATTCCCAGGCTGCTCATGTGACTATCCAGGTAAGTCTTAAACGATGTCAGCATGCCTGCCTCCACCACCCTACTTGGCAGCGCATTCCAGGCCCCCACCACTCTCTGTGTAAAAAACATCCCTCTAATATCTGAGTTATACTTCGCCCCTCTCACCTTGAACCTGTGACCCCTCGTGATCGTCACTTCTGATCTGGGGAAAAGCTTCCCACCGTTCACCCTATCTATCCCCTTCATAATCTTGTACACCTCTATTAGATCTCCCCTCATTCTTCGTCTTTCCAGGGAGAACAACCCCAGTTTACCCAATCTCTCCTCATAGTTAAGACCCTCCATACCAGGCAACATCCTGGTAAACTTTCTCTGCACTCTCTCTAATGCCTCCACGTCCTTCTGGTAGTGCGGCGACCAGAACTGGATGCCGTACTCCAAATATGGCCTAACCAGTGTTCTATACAGCTGCATCATCAGACTCCAGCTTTTATACTCTATACCCCGTCCTATAAAGGCAAGCATACCATATGCCTTCTTCACCACCTTCTCCACCTGTGTTGCCACCTTCAAGGATTTGTGGACTCGCACACCTAGGTCCCTCTGTGTTTCTATACTTATTTATATTTATTGTATAACTCCTCCCTACATTAGTTCTTCCAAAATGCATCACTTCGCATTCATCCGGATTAAATTCCATCTGCCATTTCTCCGCCCAATTTTCCAGCCTATCTATATCCTGCTGTATTGTCCGACAATGCTCTTCGCTATCCGCAAGTCCAGCCATCTTCGTGTCATCCGCAAACTTGCTGATTACACCAGTTACACCTTCTTCCAAATCATTTATATATATCACAAATAGCAGATAACAAATAACAAATAACTCGAACAGCTTGGCTAGGGGAACGGCAAGTTCTGGAACACAAGTCTTCAGTACTATTGCTGGAATGTTATCAGGGCCCATTGCCTTTGCAGTATCCAGTGTCTTCAGCCATTTCTTGATAGCACGTGGAGTGAATCAAATTGGATGAAGGTTGATATCTGTGATGCTGGGGTCCTCCAGAGGAGGCTGAGACAGATCATCCACTCGGCACCTCTGGCTGAAGATTGCTGCAAATGCTTCAGCCTTATCTCTCGCTCTGATGTGCTGGACTCCTCCATCATTGAGGATGGGGATATTTGTGGACCTCCTCCTCCAGTGAGTTGTTTAATTGTTCACCACCATTCACAATTGGATGTGGCAGGACTGCAGAGCTTAGATCTGATCCGTTGGTCGTGGGATCGCTTAGCTCTGTCTATCACTTGCTGTTTCCGCTGTTTGGCACACAAGTAGTCCAGTGTTGTAGCTTCAGCAGGTTGACACCTCATTTTTAGGTATGCCTGGAGCTGCTCCCAGAATGAGAGAAATGCTGGAAAATCTCAGCAGGTCTGGCAGCATCTGTAAGGAGAGAAAAGAGCTGATGTTTCGAGTCCAGACGACCCTTTTTACTGTGGGTCAGACCAGGTAAGAATGGTAGTTTCCTTCACTAGAGGGTATTAGAATGTTCATTTCTGAGGTGAGCTTTATATTCCAGAATATAACTGAATGTAAATTCCACCATCTGCCACAGTGGGACTTGAACCCAGAGCATGAGTCAAACTCTGGGTATTCAGTCCAGTCACATGACCAGTGTGCCACCATAGATGAGTCTATTTATGTACATTAATCTGTCAGAGTCACAGCAGCCAATCAAGAGAATTTTACAGACGTTTTCCTGATAATTATTTCAAATATATGAACAGGAGGAGGGTCATTCAACCCCACACCCGTCCATGATATTCAATTAAACCATGGCTGGTATGTAACACATTGAAATGCACTTGAACACCCATTGTGTAGTGATAAAAGATAGAGACTCTACTGGAATGTGATCATTCCCACACACTGACGCTCACTGGGGTGCAGTTCAAGATGAGGTCTACATTCTGACAAAGGGTCATCCAGACTCAAAACGTTGACTCTCATCCTTCCCCACAGATACTGTCAGACCTGCTGAGATTTTAGACCATAAGACCATAAGACATAGGAGCGGAAGTAAGGCCATTCGGCCCATCGAGTCCACTCCACCATTCAATCATGGTTGATTTCAACTCCATTTACCTGCTCTCTCCCCATAGCCCTTAATTCCTCGAGAAATCAAGAATTTATCAATTTCTGTCTTGAAGACGCTCAACGTCTCGGCCTCCACAGCCCTCTGTGGCAATGAATTCCACAGACCCACCACTCTCTGGCTGAAGAAATTTCTCCTCATCTCTGTTCTAAAGTGACTCCCTTTTATTCTAAGGCTGTGCCCCCGCGTCCTAGTCTCCCCTGTTAATGGAAACAACTTCCCTACGTCCATCCTATCTAAGCCGTTCATTATCTTGTAAGTTTCTATCAGATCTCCCCTCAACCTCCTAAACTCCATTGAATATAATCCCACGATCCTCAGACGTTCATCGTATGTCAGGCCTACCATTCCTGGGATCATCCGTGTGAATCTCCGCTGGACCCGCTCCAGTGCCAGTATGTCCTTCCTGAGGTGTGGGGCCCAAAATTGCTCACAGTACTCCAAATGGGGCCTAACCAGTGCTTTATAAAGCCTCAGAAGTACATCCCTGCTTTTGTATTCCAAGCCTCTTGAGATAAATGACAACATTACATTTGCTTTCTTAATTACGGACTCAACCTGCAAGTTTACCTTTAGAGAATCCTGGACTAGGACTCCCAAGTCCCTTTGCACTTTAGCATTATGAATTTTGTCACCGTTTAGAAAATAGTCCATGCCTCTATTCTTTTTTCCAAAGTGTACGACCTCGCACTTGCCCACGTTACTGATGAGCAACTAACACATTTTCCAGCATTTTCTGTTTTCGTTTCAGATTCGAGCATCGGCAGTGTTTTGTTTTTATAATATTGAGATGGTATTCGCCATCTTTGATGCACTGCTGGAGGCACACAGGGTCTACACACATTTATCACCTTTCCGTTGATACCAGTGAAGCGGTCAGCAAACAAGTGGAGAATGTTGTTGAAATGCAGAGCAACTGCATATGTGACAGCAAATCATGTACAGATCTGTTGCTGCGTGAAAACTGATAAGCTTGTCACATTCTCCAGATATGACAAAATATAACATTCATTCCGGAGTCCTTGAATGAGATTGTCATTTCAGAATTCTGAGAATTTTTTGTGGTTTGTCGCTGTTGTAAGGGGAAAATTTTGTATTCCCTGGTTTGTGGAGAATGTGACAGTCCTTCAGTTTTTTATATATTTTGTCTCCCGACCCTCTATCGGGACTATCTATGTCTGAGAAGCCAGTGGTCACTGTCACACATAGCTGGCTGCTCTGATGGAGAGTACAAAGTATGCTCAGGTCGCCTGCCTCTTGTTTAGCTACAGTCTCTTGCCCCTTTGCTGTGGTACATATACATGGCACCATCCTGAGAGCATTGGACTTAGCAGCTGCTTTTACCGATGAGCAACTAACACAATAAAAGTGAATGGGTTTTCCACAAGTTTTGTGCTGTTTTCCAGTAGCAGGACACTCTGTGCATGAACACTGCAACAGTGGAAGCATTATTTGGACAAGGCACGATGCTGTGAGATTGTTGTAGCTATTTTGCACGTGGTTCCTGATACATGAACAGTGTTCACAGAAGTTGAACTTGGAGTGTGCTTTGTGACAGCATTGACTTCAGTGGCTCTGGGCTCAGACAGCGATAGCGACCTCGCTAGTTTCACCACTCTGACAGATTTCTGTCTTGAGTACTTTTTGGAATGATTGGCTGGAGAAACAACCTTCAGTGAATTTGTGTTTTGATTTCCCATTCAACCGTATCCACATCACCAAAGTCACATTTTAAGTTAAGATTATTTATTAGTGTCACAAGTAGCTTACATTAACACTGCAATGAAGTTACTGTGAAAATCCCCTAGTCGCCACACTCCGGCACCTGTTCGGGTACACTGAGGGAGAATTTAGCATCGCCAATGCACCCTAACCGGCACATCTTTCGGACTCTGAGAGGAAACCAGATCGCCCGGAGGAAATCCACACAGACTCGGGGAAAACATGCAGACTCCGCACAGACAGTGACCCAAGCCAGGAATCGAACCCGGATCCCTGACGCTGTGAGGCAGCAGTGCTAACCCCGTGCCCCCATGGTTGCCAGTTCTCTCAACTGCGTGCAATACAGAGAATGATCTCATTGGTCCTGATCTTATTGAATGGTGGAGCAAGCTGGCGGTGCCACATGATCTACTCCTGCTCCTCATTCATGTCTCAGACGTTCTTATGGTTTATGCCTCGTGAATTTGAAGATGTTTATCTCGTGTATTGTGTTTTTGATTAGGATGTCACTGCCTTTGTGGCTGAGTTGTAATCATAAAGTCAACGGATGGGATTTTCAGCCACACTCGCCCCAAGGCAGGAAAATCCCGCTGGAGGCCAACGGACCTTTGCATCGTCCGCGCCCCCACGCTACGATTCCTATGGCAGGCGGGATGGGAAAATTCCGCCCATAGAGTTTTACAGCAGAGAACGAGTCCCTTTGGCCCATCATGTCTGCGCTGGCCATCAAACACCTATGTATTCTAATCCAATTTTCCAGCACTTGGTCCATAAACTTGTATGCTGTGGCTTTTTAAGTTCTCATCTAAATACTTCTTAAATGTTGCGACAGTTCCCGCCTCTACCAGCCTTTCAGGCAGTGAGTTCCAGATTCCTACCGCCCTTCAGGTGAAAATGTTTTTCCTCAAATTCCCTCTAAATCTCCTGCCCCTTACCGTAAATCTATGCCTCCTGGTTATTGACCCCTCTACCAAGGAGAAAGATTTATTCCTATCTACCCTATCTATGTCCCTCATAATTTTGTACACCTCAATCAGGACCCCCTTCAGCCTTCTCTGCTCCAAGGAAAACAACCCCAGCCTAACCTGCCTCTCGTCATAGCTGAAATGCCCCAGCCCAGGCAGCATCCTGGTGAATCTCCTCTACACCCTCTCTAGTGCAATCACATCCTTCCTATAATGTGGCGACCGGAACTGCACACAGTGCTCCAGCTGTGGCCTAACAAGTATTTGGTACAGCTGCATCATAACCTCCCTGCTTTTATATTCTATGCTTCGGCTAATAAAGGCAAGTATCCCTTCTTAACCACCTTATCTACCTGTCCTGCATTCTTCAGGGATCTATGGACATGCATTAGCATAAGTGCTTCAAAAATGCTCTCGAAAATTGGAATAATAATGTCTTCTTTCCTTTTGTCTTCTTTGTTGGCAAAACCTGCCATTGTCCCTTTTGCCAAAGTGAGGATATAGGGGACAGCTCCCAATCTACTTCAAAAGGTGATCGTTTGGGCTCAGACAATGCAACTTGCATAGCAATAGTGATTAAACTTTTCTATAAAGGTTTTCCTGCTTGTTTGTTCTGAGCTTGTGTCTTTGCAATGACACTGAATGTTTCTCCAAGTCTGAAAGTCATTAAGGGCCAAAGAGCCTCTTTATATACTGTAAAATTATATAACTATGAAATTATACATGCTGTTTTCTCTGCAGAGAAGGCAAAACCCTCCAAAAAGATTCATACATTCTTATTGCATTATCCTTATCATCAGTGTAATGTTCTTGGGACTAGAAACAGACAGAGACAGCCCAGAATTAAAAGTGTATTTGCATCATTCTTTAAGTTTATTTATTAGTGTCACAAGTAGACTTATATTAACAGTGCAATGAAGTTACTGTGAAAATCCCCTAGTCGCCACATTCTGGCGCCTGTTCGGGTACACTGAGGGAGAATTTAGCACGGCCAATGCACCTCACCAGCATGTCTTTCGGACTGTGGGAGGAAACTGGAGCACCCGGAGGAAACCCACGCAGACACGGGGAGAACATGCAGACTCCGCACAAACAGTGACCCACACCGGGAATCAAACCTAGTCCCTGGCGCTGTGAGGCAGCAGCGCTTCCTTTATTAAGACAGCTTCTTCAGACTCCTTCCTCTGCTGGTACAATCCTTTATGGTAACTGCAAGTGAACAATATATACAAATTGCAATTTTGAAACATTGATACAGGACAATAGAAGAATCAGGGGGTGCTGCATGTTGGAAGATACCATCATCCTCAATGTTTTCACGTATGTTGGAAGTCACCGGCCACATCACAGGCAACACATGATACCTCCTCCAGGGCTCAGAAGATGCAGCAGTTCATGTTCCCCACTAGTTCCACTCTCCTGGGCATGAGAGGTGGCAAAATGTTAGAGATTTGCTGCACTGTGTTTTGCGTGATTGCACGATACGATAATTGAAATCCTGGAGGTAGGTGGAGACAGTTAGAGCTGGGGTGGGATTGCCAGCATTGGTATGTGTGTCAGGGTGAGGTAAAGTATCTGGATATTAGGCGTGCGTCCTGAGTGTCAGGGATTGTTGATTGGTGGGTGTGAGTGAGAGGTAACGTGAGAAATTAAGTCGTTAGAGATTGGTTGTGTGGTGGGAATGAGACGTCATATTAACAGGATGTCGACATCAACGTGAGGTCACTAAACCACTTGTGACACTGCGGTCAGCTCCTCAACTCTGACAGTGGACCACCTTGGACACCTGCTCCCATTCCATTCTGAGGATGGCCCTGAGGGTCCTCAGCCCCCTGAGGAACCAGGTCTTCTCTCCTACCTCCCACCTACGCCAGTAATGTCTCCGGCATCATCCATCACTCTGGAACCCTCTCACTGCTCTTGTTCTCAATTTTCTAAAACTTTACATTGCAGCAACTTTCTTCTGTAAGACTTTCCTTCAGTAGGGTCAGCCTGTCTTTAAGAAGGGAAGGCTGGCCACACTATGTAGATTCTTAACAATGCTGCCTGGTGCCCCTGCAGAGTGCAGAGAACACAGGCATTGGAACATCTCTGGATAAAGCTCCGATTATTGAGAAGTAATTGACACACCGAATCTGTGTGCTGCTCACCTCGATCTGAAAGGACACGAACAAGTCACCAATCACAATTCCTTCCACCCAAAAAAAGCAGGGCTATCCAATTTCTAGCCCGGGATGTTGATGGCTTGTGAACCATGACAGCTTCATCTCTGAAGATGAATCTCTTTGGGACCTGGCAGGTTTTAAACCAGTGTGTTGATGGATCAGATGTCACAGCTCCCACATGTATCCATGGGGTGTCTGTCTGGGTGAGACAGGCACCAACCAACAGAATCTCAAATCTGCTGTTTCTCTAGTAGAAGAAACTGATTATTTATTCTAAACAAAGCCTGCCAAGTTTGCAAATATCATAAAATCTTTGGCAGGAATCAAATGTTTCATCTTTTGGTACCATTAGTATCAACAATTTGTTTTGATTGACAGTACAAAAGACAATCATATTTAGCCACACACAATATGTTTCTGCTCCTTAAATTAAACAGAGGGCGAATCAGCAAGTGACCACAGTCTCTCTGCAGTGACCTTGGCATCGGAAACAAAATACCAGCAACCGGTACTGTGCGAGAGCACCCTGGGCAGCCGCTGCCAGCGTACAAACACTGACCAAATGAAACCATCGACACTGTCAGTACATCAACACCAAGCTCAGCTTCTGCCTCAGATACTCTTGGCCTGGAATCAACAGGAATTATACAAAGAAGCAGCATTGCATCAATCCCGCTGGATAAAGCAGATATCGGCATTGTGACAAGCACATGTGATGGATGAGCTCAAAGGGGAATCATGTCATTCAGACTTCATGTCTCATTCGACAGCTTTGGACCCAGTTCTCAAACTGCAACAACTCACAACATGACTAGGCCCACACTCGCCATGATAAAACTGATATACCCCACACCCCTCACTGTAACACTCTGATATACCCCACACCCCTCACTGTAACACTCTGATATACCCCACACCCCTCACTGTAACACTCTGATATACCCCACACCCCTCACTATAACACTCTGATATACCCCACACCCCTCACAGTAACACTCTGATATACTCCACACCCCTCACAGTAACACTCTGATATACTCCACACCCCTCACAGTAACACTCTGAAATATCCCACACCCCTCACTGTAACACTCTGATACACCCCACACCCCTCACAGTAACACTCTGATATACTCCACACCCCTCACAGTAACACTCTGATATACTCCACACCCCTCACAGTAACACTCTGATATATCCCACACCCCTCACTGTTACACTCTGATATACCCCACACCCCTCACTGTAACACTCTGATATACCCCACACCCCACACTGTAACACTTTGATATACCCCACACCCCTCACTGTAACATTCTGATATACCCCACACCCCTCACTGTAACACTCTGATATACCCCACACCCCTCACAGTAACACTGATATACCCCACACCCCTCACTGTAACACTGATATACCCCACACCCCTCACAGTAACACTGATATACCCCACACCCCTCACTGTAACACTGATATACCCCACACCCCTCACTGTAACACTCTGATATACCCCACACCCCTCACTGTAACACTCTGATATACCCCACACCCCTCACTGTAACACTCTGATATATCCCACACCCCTCACTGTAACACTCTGATAGACCCCACACCCCTCACTGTAACATTCTGATATACCCCACACCCCTCACTGTAACACTCTGATATACCCCACACCCCTCACTGTAACACTCTGATATACCCCACACCCCTCACTGTAACACTCTGATATACCCCACACCCCTCACTGTAACACTCTGATATACCGCACACCCCTCACTGTAACACTCTGATATATCCCACACCTCTCACTGTAACACTCTGATATACCCCACACCCCTCACTGTAACACTCTGATATACCCCACACCCCTCACTGTAACACTCTGATATACCCCACACCCCTCACAGTAACACTCTGATATACCCCACACCCCTCACAGTAACACTCTGATATACCCCACACCCCTCACAGTAACACTCTGATATACCCCACACCCCTCACAGTAACACACTGATATACCCCACACCCCTCACAGTAACACTCTGATATACCCCACACCCCCCACAGTAACACACTGATATACCCCACACCCCTCACAGTAACACTGATATACCCCACACCCCTCACAGTAACACTCTGATATATCCCACACCCCTCAATGTAACACTCTGATATACCCCACACCCCTCACTGTAACACTCTGAGACACCCCTCACTGTAACACTCTGATATACCCCACACCCCTCACTGTAACACTCTGATATATCCCACACCCCTCACTGTAACACTCTGATATACCCCACACCCCTCACAGTAACACTCTGATATATCCCACACCCCTCACTGTAACACTCTGATATACCCCACACCCCTCACAGTAACACTCTGATATATCCCACACCCCTCACTGTAACACTCTGATATACCCCACACCCCTCACTGTAACACTCTGATATACCCCACACCCCTCACTATAACACTCTGATATATCCCACACCCCCTCACTGTAACACTCCGATATACCCACACCCCTCACTGTAACACTCCGATATACCCCACACCCCTCACTGTAACACTCTGATATACCCCACACCCCTCACAGTAACACTCTGATATATCCCACACCCCTCACTGTAACACTCTGATATACCCCACACCCCTCACTGTAACACTCTGATATACCCCAGACCCCACACTGTAACACTCTGATATACCCCACACCCCTCACTGTTACACTCTGATATACCCCACACCCCTCACAGTAACACTGATATACCCCACACCCCTCACTGTAACACTGATATACCCCACACTCCTCACAGTAACACTGATATACCCCACACCCCTCACTGTAACACTGATATACCCCACACCCCTCACTGTAACACTCTGATATACCCCACACCCCTCACTGTAACACTCTGATATACCCCACACCCCTCACTGTAACACTCTGATATATCCCACACCCCTCACTGTAAAACTCTCATAGACCCCACACCCCTCACTGTAACATTCTGATATACCCCACACCCCTCACTGTAACACTCTGATATACCCCACACCCCTCACTGTAACACTCTGATATACCCCACACCCCTCACTGTAACACTCTGATATACCCCACACCCCTCACTGTAACATTCTGATATACCCCACACCCCTCACTGTAACACTCTGATATACCCCACACCCCTCACTGTAACACTCTGATATACCCCACACCCCTCACTGTAACACTCTGATATACCCCACACCCCTCACTGTAACACTCTGATATACCGCACACCCCTCACTGTAACACTCTGATATATCCCACACCTCTCACTGTAACACTCTGATATACCCCACACCCCTCACTGTAACACTCTGATATACCCCACACCCCTCACTGTAACACTCTGATATACCCCACACCCCTCACAGTAACACTCTGATATACCCCACACCCCTCACAGTAACACTCTGATATACCCCACACCCCTCACAGTAACACTCTGATATACCCCACACCCCTCACAGTAACACACTGATATACCCCACACCCCTCACAGTAACACTCTGATATACCCCACACCCCCCACAGTAACACACTGATATACCCCACACCCCTCACAGTAACACTGATATACCCCACACCCCTCACAGTAACACTCTGATATATCCCACACCCCTCAATGTAACACTCTGATATACCCCACACCCCTCACTGTAACACTCTGAGACACCCCTCACTGTAACACTCTGATATACCCCACACCCCTCACTGTAACACTCTGATATATCCCACACCCCTCACTGTAACACTCTGATATACCCCACACCCCTCACAGTAACACTCTGATATATCCCACACCCCTCACTGTAACACTCTGATATACCCCACACCCCTCACAGTAACACTCTGATATATCCCACACCCCTCACTGTAACACTCTGATATACCCCACACCCCTCACTGTAACACTCTGATATACCCCACACCCCTCACTATAACACTCTGATATATCCCACACCCCCTCACTGTAACACTCCGATATACCCACACCCCTCACTGTAACACTCCGATATACCCCACACCCCTCACTGTAACACTCTGATATACCCCACACCCCTCACAGTAACACTCTGATATATCCCACACCCCTCACTGTAACACTCTGATATACCCCACACCCCTCACTGTAACACTCTGATATACCCCAGACCCCACACTGTAACACTCTGATATACCCCACACCCCTCACTGTTACACTCTGATATACCCCACACCCCTCACAGTAACACTGATATACCCCACACCCCTCACTGTAACACTGATATACCCCACACTCCTCACAGTAACACTGATATACCCCACACCCCTCACTGTAACACTGATATACCCCACACCCCTCACTGTAACACTCTGATATACCCCACACCCCTCACTGTAACACTCTGATATACCCCACACCCCTCACTGTAACACTCTGATATATCCCACACCCCTCACTGTAACACTCTCATAGACCCCACACCCCTCACTGTAACATTCTGATATACCCCACACCCCTCACTGTAACACTCTGATATACCCCACACCCCTCACTGTAACACTCTGATATACCCCACACCCCTCACTGTAACACTCTGATATACCCCACACCCCTCACTGTAACACTCTGATATACCCCACACCCCTCACTGTAACACTCTGATATATCCCACACCTCTCACTGTAACACTCTGATATACCCCACACCCCTCACTGTAACACTCTGATATACCCCACACCCCTCACTGTAACACTCTGATATACCCCACACCCCTCACAGTAACACTCTGATATACCCCACACCCCTCACAGTAACACTCTGATATACCCCACACCCCTCACAGTAACACTCTGATATACCCCACACCCCTCACAGTAACACACTGATATACCCCACACCCCTCACAGTAACACTCTGGTATACCCCACACCCCTCACAGTAACACACTGATATACCCCACACCCCTCACAGTAACACTGATATACCCCACGCCCCTCACAGTAACACTCTGATATATCCCACACCCCTCACTGTAACACTCTGATATACCCCACACCCCTCACTGTAACACTCTGAGACACCCCTCACTGTAACACTCTGATATACCCCACATCCCTCACTGTAACACTCTGATATATCCCACACCCCTCACTGTAACACTCTGATATACCCCACACCCCCTCACTGTAACACTCCGATATACCCCACACCCCTCACTGTAACACTCTGATATATCCCACACCCCTCACAGTAACACTCTGATATATCCCACACCCCCTCACTGTAACACTCCGATATACCCCACACCCCTCACTGTAACACTCTGATATATCCCACACCCCTCACAGTAACACTCTGATATATCCCACACCCCTCACTGTAACACTCTGATATATCCCACACCCCTCACAGTAACACTCTGATATACCCCACACCCCTCACAGTAACACTCTGATATACCCCACACCCCTCACTGTAACACTCTGATATCCCCCACACCCCTCACTGTAACACTCTGATATACCCCACACCCCTCACTGTAACACTCAGATATACCACACACCCCTCACAGTAACACTCTGATATATCCCACACCCCTCACTGTAACACTCTGATATACCCCACACCCCTCACAGTAACACTCTGATATATCCCACACCCCTCACAGTATCACTCTGATATACCCCACACCCCTCACTGTAACACTCCGATATACCCCACACCCCTCACTGTAACACTCTGATATACCCCACACCCCTCACTATAACACTCTGATATATCCCACACCCCCTCACTGTAACACTCCGATATACCCCACACCCCTCACTGTAACACTCCGATATACCCCACACCCCTCACTGTAACACTCTGATATACCCCACACCCCTCACTATAACACTCTGATATATCCCACACCCCCTCACTGTAACACTCCGATATACCCCACACCCCTCACTGTAACACTCTGATATACCCCACACCCCTCACTGTAACACTCTGATATATCCCACACCCCTCACAGTAACACTCTGATATATCCCACACCCCCTCACTGTAACACTCCGATATACCCCACACCCCTCACTGTAACACTCTGATATATCCCACACCCCTCACAGTAACACTCTGATATATCCCACACCCCCTCACTGTAACACTCCGATATACCCCACACCCCTCACTGTAACACTCTGATATATCCCACACCCCTCACAGTAACACTCTGATATATCCCACACCCCTCACTGTAACACTCTGATATATCCCACACCCCTCACAGTAACACTCTGATATACCCCACACCCCTCACAGTAACACTCCGATATACCCCACACCCCTCACTGTAACACTCTGATATATCCCACACCCCTCACAGTAACACTCTGATATATCCCACACCCCTCACTGTAACACTCTGATATATCCCACACCCCTCACAGTAACACTCTGATATATCCCACACCCCTCACTGTAACACTCTGATATACCCCACACCCCTCACTGTAACACTCTGATATCCCCCACACCCCTCACTGTAACACTCTGATATACCCCACACCCCTCACTGTAACACTCAGATATACCACACACCCCTCACAGTAACACTCTGATATATCCCACACCCCTCACAGTAACACTCTGATATATCCCACACCCCTCACAGTAACACTCTGATATATCCCACACCCCTCACAGTAACACTCTGATATACCGCATTCCCCTCACTGTAACACTCTGATATATCCCACACCCCTCACTATAACACTCTGATATACCACACACCCCTCACAGTAACACTCTGATATACCCCACACCCCTCACAGTAACACTCTGATATACCACACACCCCTCACAGTAACACTCTGATATATCCCACACTCCTCACGATAACACTCTGATATACCCCACACCCCTCACTGTAACACTCTGATATATCCCACACCCCTCATGATAACACTCTGATGTATCCCACACCCCTCACTATAACACTCTGATATACCACACACCCCTCACAGTAACACTCTGATATATCCCACACTCCTCACAGTAACACTCTGATATATCCCACACTCCTCACGATAACACTCTGATATACCCCACACCCCTCACTGTAACACTCTGATATATCCCACACCCCTCACGATAACACTCTGATGTATCCCACACCCCTCACAGTAACACTCAGATATACCCCACACCCCTCACTGTAACACTCTGATGTACCACACACCCCTCACTGTAACACTGATACACCCCACACCGTAACACTTGGATATGCTCCACACTCTTCACTGTAACACTCTGAGATACCCCACACCCCTCACTGTAACACTCTGAAAAACCCCACACCCCTCACTGTAACACTCTGATATACCCCACACCTCTCACTGTAACACTGTGATATACCCCACACCTCTCACTGTAACTCTCTGATAAACCCCACACCCCTCACTGTAACACTGATACACCCCACACCGTAACACTTGGATATGCTCCACACTCTTCACTGTAACACTCTGAGATACCCCACACCGCACAATGTAACACTCGGATATACCCCACACCCCTCACTGTAACACCTGGATATACCCCACACCCCTCACTGTAGCACTGATATACCCCACACCCCTCACTGTAACACTCTGATATACCCCACACCCCTCACTGTAACACACTGATAAACCCCACACCCCTCACTGTAACACTCTGATATACCCCACACCCCTCACTGTAACACACTGATAAACCCCACACCCCTCACTGTAACACTCTGATATACCCCACACCCCTCACTGTAACACTTGGATATACCCCGCACCCCTCACTGTAACACTCTGACATACCCCACACCCCTCACTGTAACACTCTGATATATCCCACACCCCTCACTGCAACACACTGATAAACCCCACACCCCTCACTGTAACACACTGATAAACCCCACACCCCTCACTGTAACACACTGATAAACCCCACACCCCTCACTGTAACACACTGATAAACCCCACACCCCTCACTGTAACACACTGATAAACCCCACACCCCTCACTGTAACACTCTGATATACCCCACACCCCTCACTGTAACACACTGATAAACCCCACACCTCTCACTGTAACACACTGATAAACCCCACACCCCTCACGGTAACATTCTGATATACCCCACACCCCTCACTGTAACACTCTGATATACCCCACACCCCTCACTGTAACACACTGATAAACCCCACACCCCTCACTGTAACACTCTGATATACCCCACACCCCTCATTGTAACACACTGATAAACCCCACACCTCTCACTGTAACACTCTGATATACCCCACACCCCTCACTGTAACACTTGGATATACCCCGCACCCCTCACTGTAACACACTGATAAACCCCACACCCCTCACTGTAACACTCTGATATACCCCACACCCCTCACTGTAACACTGATATACCCCACACCCCTCACTGTAACACTTGGATATACCCCGCACCCCTCACTGTAACACTCTGACATACCCCACACCCCTCACTGTAACAAACTGATATACCCCACACCCCTCACTGTAACACTCTGATATACCCCACACCCCTCACTGTAACACTCTGATATACCCCACACCCCTCACTGTAACACTCTGATATATCCCACACCCCTCACTGTAACACTCTGATATACCCCACACCCCTCACTGTAACACTCTGATATACCCCACACCCCTCACTGTAACACTCTGATATACCCCACACCCCTCACTGTAACACTCTGATATATCCCACACCCCTCACTGTAACACTCTGATATACCCCACACCCCTCACTGTAACACTCTGATATACCCCACACCCCTCACTGTAACACTCTGATATACCCCACACCCCTCACTGTAACACTCTGATATATCCCACACCCCTCACTGTAACACTCTGATATATCCCACACCTCTCACTTTGAAACTCTTGTGTGGGGGTCTGTATCTTTGTGTTGTAAACAGAAGCTTTGAGAAACATAAAAGACTTCATTTGAAACATGCACTCAGCTGCCATTCTGCCTGAGACTGGCGCCCATGTTAATAGTACAGCAGCCTCCGATGCTTCAGCCTTTGTTTTTAAATATTGCTGCCATCTGTTTGTAGGTGCCCCCAGCATTCTCCAGCGATCTGTCCATCTTTATATTACTCAGCACAGTCGCACATACCTTTGCAATCAGTATCTGATACTATTATGGCCTGACTAACACACTCAGGCTGTGTACTATGTTCTGTGACAGATGGTGAGCGGTAGTTTGGAGACGTGTGTGTCGTTCCTGATTGGTTTGAGGATGGAGAAAGCCAGACACATGTTGGCCCATAACCAACTCAGGACGACGCAGGTTGTGCAGTGCGCCCCTGACAATGCATTATCCTGTACTCCAGTGCCAGCCCTCACCCACAGATCGGCTTCCCTCTTTGACTTTCACAAAGAGGGAAATCAAAGCTCTTTTTTAGGTTGATGTCAGAGTCAGTGCGCTCTGAGTCTGGGAGCTGGGGTGCAGTCGCCGTTAGACGTCTAGTCTCAATTCTTCACTCTGAGACTCCATCTTACATTAGTGGATTCTCTGTTTGCGTTCCATTTCCCTCTCTCTCTCTCTCTCATGGCGTTAGGGGTAATCATAGAATCATAGAAACCCTACAGTACAGAAAGAGGCCATCTGGCCCATCGAGTCTGCACCGACCACAATCCCACCCAGGTCCTACCCCCATATCCCTACACATTTACCCGCTAATCCCTCTAACCTACGCATCTCAGGACACTAAGGGCAATTTTAGCATGGTCAATCAACCTAACCCGCACATCTTTGGACTGTGGGAGGAAACTGGAGCACCTGGAGGAAACCCACGCAGACACGAGGAGAATGTGCAAACTCCACACAGACAGTGACCCAAGCCGGGAATCGAACCCAGGTCCCTGGAGCTGTGAGGCACAGTGCTAACCACTGTGCTACCGTGCTGTCCTTTTATTTGGGTATTAATTGAACATTACTGAATGAAACAAAAGGAGGTCGTTGGGATAAATGGGTCATTTTCAGCTGGAGGAGTGCCAGAGGAATCAGTGCTGGGCTTCGAGTATTTATAATCAATATTAACGATCTGGATGGGAGGGCTGGCTATATTGTAGATAAATCTGCTGATGACACAAAGATAGGGAAGAAAGCGAGCTGTGAGGAGCGAATGAAAGATCTGCTGAGAGATATAAACCGGTTCAGTGAGCGGGCAAAGGATTGGCAGATGGAGCACAGTGTGAAAAAGTAGAAGGTTATTCACTTTAGTGGGAAAAATTGAAATGCAGAATATGATTGAAATGGAGAGAGTTTGCAGAATGCTGGGGTACAGAGGGATCTGAGTGTCCTGGTATGGTAGCACAGTGGTTAACACTGCTGCTTCACAGCTCCAGGGACCTGGGTTCGATTCCCGGCTCGGGTCACTGTCTGTGTGGAGTTTGCACATTCTCCTCGTATCTGCGTGGGTTTCCTCTGGGTGCTCCGGTTTCCTCCCACAGTCCAAAGATGTGCGGGTTAGGTCGATTGGCCATGCTAAAAATTGCCCTTAGCGTCCTGAGATGTGTAGGTTAGAGGGATTAGCGGGTAAATATGTAGGCATATGGGGTAGGGCCTGCGTGGGATTGTGGTCGGTGCAGACTCGATGGGCCGAATGGCCTCTTTCTGCACTGTAGGGTTTCTATGATTCTATGATTCTATGATTCTGGTACATCAATCACAAAAGGTTAGTGTTCAGATACAAGTAATTAGGAAGACAAATGGAATGTTGGCCTTCATTGCAAGGGGGTTGGAGTACAAAATACAGAAGTATTTCTAAAGCTTTACAGGGCATTGGTGAGACAACAGCTAGAATACTGTGCACTGTTTTGGTCCCCTTTGTTAAGGAGAGATTTACTTGCATTGGAAGCAGTTCAGAGAAGGTTCACTCGGCTGATCCCTGGGATGAAGTGTTTGTTTTATGAAGAAAATGTTGAGTAGGTTGTGCCCGAGGAATGAGAAACAATCCTATTAAAGCGACAAGATCCTGAGGGAGCTCAACAGGGTGGGTGCTGAGATGGTGACTCTCCCTTGTGGGGCATTGAGAACCAGGGAGCACCGCTTCAGAATTCTCTTTCTGGATGCATGCACTGATACTGGGGGTGTTCGGGGTGTTGGGGATTGGGGTTGAGGTGGGGGTGGGGGCAGTGGGGGTGGGGGTGGGGGCAGGGGTGGTGGGGGTGTGGGGTGGGGGTGGGGTAGGGGTGGTGGGGTGGGGGTGGGGAGGTGGTGGAGTGTGGGGTGAGGGTGGGGGTAGGGTGTGGGGGTGTGGGTGGTGGGGATGGGGTGAGGGTGTAGTGTGGGGGGGTTGGGTGAGGGTGGGGGTGGGTTGTGGGTGGTGGGGGTATGGCATGGGGTGAGGGTGGGGGGTGTGGGTGGTGGAGGTGGTGGGGGTGGGGTTGGAGGGGGTGGGATGGGGTGGTGGGGGTGAGGCATGAGGGTAGGGTGGGGTTGGAGGGGGTGGGATGGGGTGAGATGAGAGTGGGGGTGGGGTGTGGGGATGTGGGGGGTGTGGGTGGGACTGGGGGTGTGGGGTGAGGGTGTGGGGAGGGGGTAGGAGCAGGCAGGAGAGTGGAGTTGGAGCCACAATCCAATCAGCCATCATTGTATTAATGGTGAAAGAGGCTCGAGGGATTACATCACCTCCTGTAGCTCCTGCCTTGGCTGAAGTGTCAGATGCAGATTCAGCATTGGACACCACACACCTGGCAGCTCATATTGTCATTGTTAGTACTTGAGGCAATTTCTGCAGCTGTGGCACCTCTGGCCTGCCTCTGGGTCTGTTGGATGTTGTGAGTTTAGTGTAGGTGGTCTCTCAAGCTTGCTGAATCTAACCTCAGCCTGTGTCTCCATATAGCCCAATCAGCTGCAGTGTCATCCTAGCACAGATTGTCAGCAATGCAGAAGTTTCTGAAACTCTTTTTTTAAGAGTGTCCATGTAGCATTTTTACAAACCACCTTGATGTTGTTTGCCCTGAGATATTCCCCCTTAAAAGATCTGCTCTCAGATTCTGTTGTCAGACATGTGGAGGACATGCCTGCCCATCTGAGTTGAATTTACGAGAATGTGGTCTCCATGTGTTTGAGTCCAGCAAGTTGGAGGACCTTGTTAGTTGTGATTTTATCCTGCTGTTGAATTCTCATGACGCTCCTCAAGTCTTTGGTGAAGTCCAGACCTTTCCTGAGGCATCTACAGTACCAGCCAGCAGGGTTGTAAAGGCAATGAACTGGTTGAGTTTCATTTTAGTCTTCAGCTTCATGCCGTGCTGTTTCCAGAAAAGATCATGAGGTTGATGGGTACAATTTACTTTCTGGATGCATGCACTGATATCTTCATCAATAATGGCATCCCTGGAGAACACACAACTAAGGTATACAAATTTATCTACAGCTTTGAGACTGGGGCCATCAGCAGTTATGTCTGGTGTTTGCCTGCCATCATACCTTTTATTCCATGGATTATAATCTTGCTAACTAACCTGTTATGTAATATTTTAACAGATGGTTTCTGGAAGTTAATGTACCACATCAACCACATTACCCCCATCAACCCTCTCTGCTTCCTCAACAAAAAGCTCAAGCAAGTTAATTAAACACGACTTACCCTTAACGAATCGGTGATGATTCTCCTCAATGCATCCACATTAGTCCAAATGACTGTTAATTTTGTCTCAAATTATCATTTCTAACAGCTTCTCCACAATAAAGTGAAATGGGCGGTACCTGTTTCTTAGGTTTAGCCATCAACCCTTTTTTAAAAAGATTCATAACATTTGCAAATCTCCAGTCATCTAGCAACAAAGCCTCTGACCAACAAGAACTGGAGATCATGACCAAGGGCTCCAGGAATAGTGTGTGTGTTAGTGTTAGGGTGTGTGTTCGTGTGTTAGGGTGTGTGTTAGTGTGTTTGGGTGTGTGTTAGGGTGTTTGGGTGTATGTTAGTGTGTTTGGGTGTGTGTTAGTGCGTTTGGGTGTGTGTTAGGGTGTTTGGGTGTGTGTTAGTGTGTTTGGGTGTGTGTTAGTGTATTTGGGTGTGTGTTACTGTGTTTGGGTGTGTATTAGTGTGTTTGGGTGTGTGTTAGTGTGTTTGGATGTGTGTTAGTGTTAGGGTGTGTGTGTTAATGTGTTTGGGTGTGTGTTAGTGTGTTTCGGTGTGTGTTAGTGTGTTTGGGTGTGTGTTAGTGTGTTTGGATGTGTGTTAGTGTGTTTGGGTGTGTGTTAGTGTGTTTGGGTGTGTGTTAGTGTGTTTGGGTGTGTGTTAGTGTGTTTCGGTGTGTGTTCGTGTGTTCGGGTGTGTGTTAGTGTGTTTGGATGTGTGTTTGGGTGTGTGTTAGTGTGTTTGGGTGTGTGTTAGTGTGTTTGGATGTTTGTTAGTGTGTTTGGGTGTGTATTAGTGTGTTTGGATGTGTGTTAGTGTGTTTGGATGTGTGTTAGTGTGTTTGGATGTGTGTTAGTGTGTTTGGGTGTGTGTTAGTGTGTTTGGGTGTGTGTTAGTGTGTTTGGATGTGTGTTAGTGTGTTCGGGTGTGTGTTAGTGTGTTTGTATGTGTGTTAGTGTGTTTGGATGTGTTTTAGTGTGTTTGGATGTGTGTTAGTGTGTTTGGATGTGTGTTAGTGTGTTTGGATGTGTGTTGGTGTGTTTGGGTGTGTGTTAGTGTGTTTGGGTGTGTGTTAGTGTGTTTGGGTGTGTGTTAGTGTGTTTGGATGTGTGTTAGTGTGTTTGGGTGTGTGTTAGTGTGTTTGGGTGTGTGTTAGTGTGTTTGGGTGTGTGTTAGTGTGTTTCAGTGCGTGTTAGTGTGTTTGGATGTGTGTTAGTGCGTTTCGGTGTGTGTTAGTGTGTTTGGATGTGTGTTAGTGTGTTTGGGTGTGTGTTAGTGTGTTTGGATGTGCGTTAGTGTGTTTGGATGTGTGTTAGTGTGTTTGGGTGTGTGTTAGTGTGTTTGGGTGTGTGTTAGTGTGTTTCGGTGTGTGTTAGTGTGTTTGGGTGTGTGTTAGTGTGTTTGGATGTGTGTTAGTGTGTTTCGGTGTGTGTTAGTGTGTTTGGGTGTGTGTTAGTGTGTTTGGGTGTGTGTTAGTGTGTTTGGATGTGTGTTAGTGTGTTTGGGTGTGTGTTAGTGTGTTTGGGTGTGTGTTAGTGTGTTTGGGTGTGTGTTCGTGTGTTCGGATGTGTGTTAGTGTGTTTGGGTGTGTGTTAGTGTGTTTGGATGTGTGTTAGTGTGTTAAGGTGTGTGTTAGTGTGTTTGGGTGTGTGTTAGTGTGTTTGGGTGTGTGTTAGTGTGTTTCGGTGTGTGTTAGTGTGTTTGGATGTGTGTTAGTGTGTTTGGGTGTGTGTTAGTGTGTTTGGGTGTGTGTTAGTGTGTTTGGGTGTGTGTTAGTGTGTTTGGGTGTGTGTTCGTGTGTTCGGATGTGTGTTAGTGTGTTTGGATGTGTGTTAGTGTGTTTCGGTGTGTGTTAGTGTGTTTGGGTGTGTGTTAGTGTGTTTCGGTGTGTGTTAGTGTGTTTCGGTGTGTGTTCGTGTGTTCGGATGTGTGTTAGTGTGTGTGGATGTGTGTTAGTGTGTTTGGGTGTGTGTTAGTGTGTTTGGGTGTGTGTTAGTGTGTTTGGGTGTGTGTTAGTGTGTTTGGATGTGCGTTAGTGTGTTTGGGTGTGTGTTAGTGTGTTTGGGTGTGTGTTAGTGTGTTTGGATGTGTGTTAGTGTGTTTGGGTGTGTGTTAGTGTGTTTGGGTGTGTGTTAGTGTGTTTGGGTGTGTGTTAGTGTGTTTGGATGTGTGTTAGTGTGTTTGGGTGTGTGTTAGTGTGTTTGGGTGTGTGTTAGTGTGTTTGGATGTGTGTTAGTGTGTTTCGGTGTGTGTTCGTGTGTTCGGATGTGTGTTTGGATGTGTGTTAGTGTGTTTGGGTGTGTGTTAGTGTGTTTGGGTGTGTGTTAGTGTGTTTGGGTGTGTGTTAGTGTGTTTGGATGTGTGTTTGGGTGTGTGTTAGTGTTGTTTGGGTGTGTGTTAGTGTGTTTGGGTGTGTGTTAGTGTGTTTGTGTGTGTGTTAGTGTGTTTGGGTGTGTGTTAGTGTGTTTGGGTGTGTGTTAGTGTGTTTGGGTGTGTGTTAGTGTGTTTGGATGTTTGTTAGTGTGTTTGGGTGTGTGTTAGTGTGTTTGGGTGTGTGTTAGTGTGTTTGGGTGTGTGTTAGTGTGTTTGGATGTGTGTTAGTGTGTTTGGGTGTGTGTTAGTGTGTTTGGGTGTGTGTTAGTGTGTTTGGGTGTGTGTTAGTGTGTTTCGGTGTGTGTTAGTGTGTTTCGGTGTGTGTTAGTGTGTTTGGATGTGTGTTAGTGTGTTTGGGTGTGTGTTAGTGTGTTTGGGTGTGTGTTAGTGTGTTTGGGTGTGTGTTAGTGTGTTTGGATGTGTGTTAGTGTGTTTGGGTGTGTGTTAGTGTGTTTGGGTGTGTGTTAGTGTGTTTGGGTGTGTGTTAGTGTGTTTCGGTGTGTGTTAGTGTGCTGCGATATCTCTGTTCTGTTTCTGATGCCGGTCTCGGCTGTTTTCCTGTAATTGGGACTAACATTTCATGCGCACTGTTGTAAATGGGCCCAAGTCTCTTGTTTCCCCCGCCACTGTGAAATGATTTATTACTTGAAAATACCACAGAACTAATTAGTATAGTAATTAATTAATACAAATTTGCATATTTGCATGTGCAATTAGTGCAGCCGAGTGATTACTCTGAAATGAGAAGTTTGACTTGTCAGAGATATTAGGGTGAACTGGACCGGAAACATCCCACCAAATGAGACAGACTGCGGCACTGGGATAGAGGCTGCATGGAGATTGCACTCACCACAGCAAGAGCCCAGATTGGGGGAGAATTCTAATCGTTAATTTAGGGAATTGTTGAGAAAGAGAGAAAATAACCTGAGACTGAAGCCGGAGAGAGAAAGTGAAAGCGTGAGGGAAAGGAATGAAATAAATTACACCAAAAGAGGAAAAGACAAAGCAGATGAGAAAGAAAGCATCGGTAAGAGACAAAGGAAATGTAAACGAGAAAATAGAGAAAAACAGAAGAAAGGAAAAGGGTACGAGCACAGAGAGAGAGGGAGAGAGAGAGGGAGAGAGAATCCCAGAATGAAAACAACAGGAGATTAACCAGGGAAATCACAGAGAGAAATTGAGATTAAACAGCAGAGTTTTGCAGGGAAGAAAATGGGAAAGAGTGAAGGAGAACAGATGTAATAAGCAGAAACAGGAAAGAGAATAGAGTGAGGGACATTTGGTGATGGAGAGAGAGAGAGGGAGCTGGAAAATTGGACAAAGAAAATGGCTCAAAATCCAGGAATCTGTTTCAATTGAATGATAAATTAATTTTTAAGATGCAATTGGGACAATGTGAGTGAAGTAAAAATGGCAAAATGTGAGAGTGCTCAAGGTCCCAGGAATGTATTCTCTAAAGTTTAGAAGAATGAGAGGTGACCTCATTGAATTTTTTTTTCCAGGCTGGACAGGTTGATGCAGGAAGGATGGTTCCCCTGACTGGGAGGTCGAGACCCGGGGGACACATCTCTGAATAAGGGGTAGGCCACAGAGAGCCAAGAGGAGGAGGAATTTCTGCACTCAGAGGGTGGTGAATATTTGGAATTCTCTGCCCAGAGGGGCCTGTGAGACTCAGTCACTCAATATACTCAAATCAGACACCAATAACATAAGAACATAAGAAATAGGAGCAGGAGTAGGTCATCTAGCCCCTCAAGCCTGCCCCACCATTCAATAAGATCATGGCTGATTTGATCGTGGGTTCAGTTCCACTTACCCGCCCGCTCCCCATAACTCTTAATTCCCTTAATGGTTAAAAATCTATCTATCTGTGACTTAAACGCATTTAACGAGGTAGCCTCTACTGCTTCATTGGGCAGAGAATTCCAAAGATTCACTACCCTCTGGGAGAAGAAGTTCCTCCTCAACTCTGTTCTAAATTGACTCCCCCGTATTTTGAGGCTATGCCCCCTAGTTTTTGTTTCCATTGTAAGTGGAAATAACCTTGCTGCTTCTACCCTGTCTAGCCCCTTTGTTATCTTATATGTCTCTATAAGATCTCCCCTCAACCTTCTAAACTCCAATGAGTGGCGAGGTTTCAATTTGGCAGCACGGTGGCACAGTGGTTAGCACTGCTGCCTCACAGTTCCAGGGATCCAGCTTCAATTCCAGTCTTGGGCGACTGTGAAGTCCATTTATGCGGAGTCTGCATGTTCTCCCTGTGTCTGCGAGAGTTTCCTCCGGGTGCTCCGGTTTCCTCCCAAAGTCCAAAGATGTGCGGGCTAGGTTGATTAGCCATGCTAAATTGCCCCTCAGTGTTCAACAATGCCAAGGTTAAGGGGATTAGTGGGGTAAATGCATAGGTTTACGTGGATAAGGCAGGGGTGTGGGCCTGGGGAAGATACCCTTTTGGAGAGTTGGTGCAGACTTGATGGGCTGAATGGCCTCATTCTGTACTGTATGAGACCTATGATTCTATGATTGAATCTTCTGATGATTGACATTGGGAAGATAGTGTTGAGCTCGAAGATCAGCCATTATCAATACTGGAGCAGGCTCAAAGGGCCGAATAGCCTACTCCTGATCCTGTCTTCCTGATCCTGTCTTCCTAATCCAGTCCCCTGCGGAATTCCAGGATTTCCTGCCAGTCTTGTCTCTGATTCCATTCCGGATTTTGTGTTTCTGACTCCAGTCCGGGCTTTGAATCTTACCAGCTGCATAAGGAGTGCATCTGTTGGCGCAATTCTGGTGCAGAGTCGGAGTCGCGTCCCGGTGTTTGCGGACTTTCTGCCGCTGTAAGAAGTTGCGGAAAATGTTTGCGAGGGAGGCGGAAGCTCTGGTTAATGTCTGACAATCTCCCAGCGGGCAGCCTCCCCACAAATAACTCGGTGCTTTATTACCCTGAATGTCATCCCTCCAGTTTATGGACAGTCCTTTTAAGACTGATCTGAGACTTTGCAGAGCTGCTAATGTAACGCGTCACATTCTGGTTCCGAGAAAGAAGTAGAATTAGAATTTAAAGTGAATTTAAGACCAGTTTGCTTCATTGCTTTCTCCATCACAGATTGCAGCAGAGATTGGCAAAACCCGCTGGCTCACTCTGCGGTGCAGAGAGATTCACTGAGTTCCAGCGATGCTTCCCGGGATATCACTTGTTATTATCTATCTGGAGATGCCGATGGCACGCTCTCCTTCCTCCTCCCTCACCGGTAAGATTGTTAAGAAACCCTCCTTATTTGTACAGAAAGTTTTCCAGTTGTGAGCTGGGATTCCGATCCGCTGGGAAAGTTCAAACTAACTAGAAACAATTCAACCCCAATCTCTCCCAGAGTTAAATCCAACACTCCAAAACACAACTCCAGCACTGAACCCCAAAACACAACCCCAGCACTGAACCCCAAAACACAACCCCAGCACTGGACCCCAAAACACAACCCCAGCACCGAACCCCAAAACACAACCCCAGCACCGAACCCCAAAACACAACCCAGCACCAAACCCCAAAACACAACCCCAGCACCGAACCCCAAAACACAACCCAGCACCGAACCCCAAAACACAACCCCAGCACCGAACCCCAAAACACAACCCAGCACCGAACCCCAAAACACAACCCAGCACCGAATCCCAAAACACAACCCAGCACCGAACCCCAAAACACAACCCAGCACCGAACCCCAAAACACAACTCCAGCACTGAACATCAACACTGAACTCCAACACCGAGTCCCAACAACCACAACACCGAACCCCAACACTGAACCCCAACACTGAACCCCAACACTGAACCCCGACAACCACAACACTGAACCCCAACACTGAACCCCAACACTGAACCCCAACAACCACAACACTGAACCCCAACACCGAACCCCAACACTGAACCCCAACACTGAACCCCAACACTGAACCCCAACGCTGAACCCCAACACTGAACCCCAACAACCACAACACTGAACCCCAACACTGAACTCCAACACCGAACCCCAACTCCGAACTCCAACACCGAACCCCAACACTGAACCCCAACACTGAACCCCAACACCAAACCCAACACTGAACCCCAACACCGAACCCAACACTGAACCCCAACAACCACAACACTGAACCCCAACAACCACAACACTGAACCCCAACAACCACAACACAGAACCCCAACACTGAACCCCAACACCGAACCCCAACACTGAACCCCAACACTGAACCCCAATACTGAACCCCAACACTGAACCCCAACACCGAACCCCAACACCGAACACCAACTCCGAACCCCAACACTGAACCCCAACACTGAACCCCAACACCAAACCCAACACTGAACCCCAACACCGAACCCAACACTGAACCCCAACAACCACAACACTGAACCCCAACAACCACAACACTGAACCCCAACAACCACAACACAGAACCCCAACACTGAACCCCAACACCGAACCCCAACACTGAACCCCAACACTGAACCCCAACACTGAACCCCAATACTGAACCCCAACACTGAACCCCAACACCGAACCCCAACACTGAACCCCAACACTGAACCCCAACACCGAACCCCAACACCGAACCCCAACACTGAACCCCAACACCGAACCCCAACACTGAACCCCAACACTGAACCCCAACACTGAACCCCAACACCGAACCCCAACAACCACAACACTGAACTCCAACACTGAACCCCAACACTGAACCCCAACACTGAACCCCAACACCAAACCCCAACACTGAACCCCAATACTGAACCCCAACACTGAACCCCAACACTGAACCCCAACAACCACAACACTGAACCCCAACACTGAACCCCAACACTGAACCCCAACAACCACAACACTGAACCCCAACACCGAACACTAAAACTGAACCCCAACACTGAACCCCAACACCAAACCCCAACACTGAACCCCAATACTGAACCCCAACACTGAACCCCAACAACCACAACACTGAACCCCAACACCAAAACCCCAACACTGAACCCCAACACTGAACCCCAACACCGAACTCCAACACTGAACCCCAACACTGAACCCCAACACTGAACCCCAACATCAAACCCCAGCACTGAAATCCAACTGAACCCCAACACTGAACCCCAATACCGAACTCCAACACTGAACCCCAACACTGAACCCCAACACCGAACCCCAGCACCAAACTGCAACACTGAACCCCAATACCGAACCCCAACACTGAACCCCAACCCCGAATCCCAACATCGAACCCCAACCCCGAATCTGAACACCAAACCCCAACACCAAATCCCAACACCGAACCCCAACCCCAAATCCCAACACCAAACCCCAACCCCAAATCCCAACACCGATCCCCAACCCTAAACCCCAACCCCGAACCCCAACCCTAAATCCCAACACCGAACCCCAACCCCGAATCCCAACACCGAACCCCAACCCTAAATCCCAACACCGAACCCCAACCCTAAATCCCAACACCAAACCCCAACCCCGAATCCCAACAACGAACCCCAACACTGAACCCTAACCCCAAATCCCAACACCGAACCCCAACCCCAAACCCCAACCCCGAATCCCAACACCGAACCCCAACCCCAAACCCCAACCCCGAATCCCAACACCGAACCCCAACCCCAAACCCCAACCCCGAATCCCAACACCGAACCCCAACCCCAAATCCCAACACTGAACCCCAACCCCAAATCCCAAATCCCAACACCAAACCCCAACCCCAAATCCCAACACCAAACCCCAACCCCAACACCGAATCCCAACACCGAACCCCAACATCCCAATCAAAGATCTGAACGCGCACTATCACAGCAAATATTGGCCAATGAGATGTTTGCTGTTGGTTTTGCAGCCTGTCACAGTGAGGGGTCATTGATCCTATTGCCCTGGGGTTTCGATTGCAATCCAGGGTCTCTCCTTTACCCACAGCTGGATGCACAGCCGGGGTGGGATGTCGGTGGGGACAGAAAATGCACTCAGGCAGCGGCCTAACGCGGGTGATATGGGTTGAGTTCTGCTGCTTTAACCCAGTGGCTGCAATACCTCCTGCTTTTCACCCCCTCCCACCCTCCCCCCCCCCCCCACCCCGCCGCCCCCGCCCCCGGAACTCTACCCAGACATCTTCACAGCCCCACTCCGCGAAATCGCTCATCTTCAGCTCCCGGTTGGATGTTCAGCCCCCGGGTGGATGTTCGGCCCCTCTGTTCATGCTGGTTTAGAGAGTTCTGGTGGAGATGCAGCATTTTAACCCAGTTCTCACCCGCACTCTGAGCACTTTCTGAGTTAGGGGAACTCCTCTAGGTGAGAGTCACCCTACAGATGCAAAGCTATCTCGGCGAAGGAGCCAGGAGGTGTGATAACTCCGGCTGCAGACTGAATTGTCAGGACAAACTGCAGAAAGAGCACTAACTGTGCGCAGACACTCGGGGCTGCCCATTGCTGCTCTCTAATCTGTCGGGTACTTGGAGTTCGTTATGTCGCCCACGGGAAAGCCCAGACCCCTTGAGATCCCGCATTCAACTGAACAGAAACCGCTCACAAAGATGCCACTGACCGGTTCTGAGATTATCTGAATCTGAGCGACCCACAGAGATGCGATCTGGCCACTTTACTATGACTCAGCAAACCCCTCGCTGGAATTGTACCAACATTCACCGCTCTGTCCCTGCCACACTGACCCGATTCCCCTTCATTCAGTGCTCACTATCTCTCCCTTTTAGTGATTGAAGTGCAGACAATGGCCATTCACTGTCTGTCCGACTCTGACCAGCAACCCAACCTCTCCATCCATCTCCCTCCCTCCGTCTCTCACAAGAATGCAGGAGATTGGACCGGGAGCAGACCATTCGGCCAGTCGAGCCTGTTCCGCAATTCACCTGGATTATGGCTGATTTGGGTTTCAACTCCCACTCCACCACCCCTCCCCCTTCATTCCCAGAGACCCCCCTCCCAGTTTTAAATATATTCACCCCTGGAACATCCACAACCCTCTGGCCAGAGAATTCCAAACATTCACAACCTCGAGAGAGAAGAAATGCCCTGGATTTGATCTGAAATCATCCTTATCTCTGAGTCCCGGCCACTAACTCCTGAGGCTGGGACGAGTGGATTCGGAGAGTATCCCAGAGATGTGCTTGGAAATCCACAGGTGAAGTTTGCGTGGCTATTAGCCAGAAGTGTAAACCCCTCTGGGCTATTTCCCTGCTTTTGGAACCATCTGACACTGTGATTTCAGCCAGAAACTGCGGGAGGTTCCCCCAGGGTCACAACAATAGTCACTCAGAAAGAGCTAGAGCAATTCAAACCTCTTCCAACCAAAGGACCCTCCCCCCCCCCCCCACCGCCCCCCCCCCCCCATCCCCACACACACACCCTGGCCCCAGGGGGCACCCCAGACTACACCACCTCTTCCCCCGCATGGGACACCGTCCCCCGTCCTCCCTCCCCCGCCCGCGGGACACCCGCCATGGGGCACCCCTCCCCCCCACCCCCCCCCCCTACATTAAACCCACCCAAGGTATTCCCTGCTCCAACTCCCCATGGGATCCCCCTGATCAACCGGACCCCCTCACCTACCCCCAGCAGGCCTGACCCCCACCCCCCACCCCACCACAATGACCCATTCGCCCAATCCCCTTCCAACCCCCAAATCCTATCCACTCACCCTGGCCTCTCCATTTCAATGGACATTGAAGCTTAGCTGGTTAACGGTGCTGTAAAAAGGGAGTATGTTTGCCACTCTGCCAGACTCCGCCGCTGCCTCTGGTCTCAGTCGGAAGGTCAGACCAGAGGGATAAGTGATTGGCTCCAGAGTGGCGCTCTGACCGAGTCCCCGTGTTTTATATTCCCCAGCCAGCGGGAACAATCTCTCAGCATCTACCCCAGCAACTCCCCTCAGAACTCTGTAGCTTTCACTGACAACATCTCCATCTAAACTCCAGTGAATATAAACTCCGGTAACTCAGCCTTTCATCATAGGACAACCCCCATATTCCAGAGACCAATCTCTGTTTCTACCCCTCTCTCTGCCTCTACTCCCTCTCTCTACCTCTCTCTATCTGTCTCTCCCTTTCTCGCTCTCTCTCTCTGCCTCTAACCCCCCTCCCTCTGCTTCTATCCCATTCTCTCTCTCTCTACCCCCTCTGTCTCTCTTTTTCTCTCGCTCTCTCCCTCTACCCCCTCTCTCTCTCTCTCTCTACCCGCCCCCCCCCCACCCATCTCTCTCTCTGTCTCTCTTTTTCTCTCTCTCTCCGACTCCACCCCTCTCTCTCTCTTGTATTTTCAGATTTGAATATGAATTCTATGCCACCTTCCGCTATTAGCTCGTGACAGTTTAAACTGTAATTAATTTTTTAGATGGTGTTTTATGTAAACGATTAAAAATGTTCAGCACGGCGGGATTTATTGCCCTGAGCTCCTGTAATCCGGATTAGATAGATCTCTGGATAATCTGGCCCACATTATTGAAGTTATTTGCGGTACCAGCGCTGCTCTCAGTGTCCCAAGGTGCCCTCACAGCCGGGAGGGGCGTGAGGCCCTGAGTATCGCCCCCTCCCCCCTCCACGGCAACCTCTACACCCCCCCACTCCGTGTCGCTCCCTTATTCACACCGGTTTCAGTCCAGTGAGGAATTTATAAACTCATTTTAAAACATGGAATGACGGAGCAAACTCAATCCAGTGTTTGTGGGAATAGTGCAATATATTAAAGTTCATATAATACCTGCAGGGTAAATATAACACATGCCAGGTTCATAGTTTCTACATATAATATAAAACTAATTATTACGTGGTAGATATATTGTGCACATGATAAATATAAGATAATATTTATAAATAAATACAGCACATAAAGGGTGAAATGAACATTATCCACAGGATTAAAATTGAATCTCCTGAACACTGGAGTCAAGCAATTCTATTTTTCAGGAGAGTTGAGGTTAGTGACTCTGGCTGCAGTGTACACACTGTTTCCAGCACAGAACAGGCCAATTGCTCTATCACTGCTTATGATCCACAAGTGTCTCCCTCCATAACGCTCCGTCTCAGCCAATCGGCATCTCCCTCTATTCCGTTCTCCCTCATGCACTTGCAGCTTTTCCTAAATTTATCAGTGCTAATCGCCTCAGCCACTCCCTGTGATAGCCATTCTCACACTTTATGGTTAAAGAAATTTCTCACAAAGTCCCCTTTAGATTTATCAGTGATTATCTTATATTTATGACATCTAGTTTTGGACTTTTCACAAAAGGAAAGAAACTTTGGTTTTTAATGCAGGCAGTGAGAATGACACCTACCATCTGGAAAGGCAGCGAGGGCCTTGCACTGTTTCTATTAAGAAAAGATCACCACAAGGGTCACTCAGTGTGATGTCGTGTGACCTCTCATTCTGTATAACTGGAGCATATCCTCCCTACTTTTATATTCAATTCCCCTTATAAAAATTGATAGCATTCTATACGCTTTGCTAATTACTTGCTGTACCTGCAAACTGGCCTTTTGTGATTCATGCACTAGGACACCCAGATCCCTCTGCTTCTCAGAGCTCTGCAACCTCTCACCATTTAGATAAGAAGTTTCTTTTTTATTTGTCCTGCCAAAATGAACAATTTCACAAGTAATTAGCAAAGCATATACAATGCTGTCAGCCCGAGCCTGGATATTGTCCAGGTCTTGCTGCATTTCAACATGGACTGCTTCAGTATCTAAGGAGTCGCGATTGGTGCTGAACATTGTGCAATCATCAGCGAACATCCCCACTTCTGACCTTATGATGGAGGGAAGGTCATTGATGAAGCAGCTGAAGATTGTTGGGTTTAGGACACTAACCCTGAGGGACTCCTGCAGTGATGTCCTGGAGCTGAGATGATTGACCCCCAACCTCCAAGTCAGTGAGGGTGGTGAGGTATTGGGGAAGGTATCAGGGTCAAGGGTGGGTACCGGTAGACAGGAAGATGGGTTGAAGTGTGTCTACTTCAATGCAGGGAGCATCCAGAACAAGGTAGATGAACTTGGGCCGTGGATTGGTACTTGGGACTACGATGTTGTGGCCATTACGGAGACTTGGGTAGAACAAGGACAGGAATGGTTGTTGGACGTTCCGGGGTATAGATGTTTCAGTCAGTGTAGGGAAGCTGGTAAAAGAGGTGGAGGAGTGGCATTGTTAATCAAGGATAGTTTAACGGCTGCGGAAAGGCACTTCGAGGGGGATCTGCATACTGAGGTAATATGTGCTGAGGTTAGAAATAGGAAAGGAGCGGTCACGTTGTTAGGAGTTTACTATAGGCCCCCAAATAGTAATAGAGATGTGGAGGAAGAAATTGCTAAGCAGATTATGGATATGTGTGGGGGTCATGATGTGGAGATGCCGGCGTTGGACTGGGGTAAACACAGTAAGAAGTTTAACAACACCAGGTTAAAGTCCAACAGGTTTATTTGGTAGCAAAAGCCACACTCAGTGTGATATCGTGTGACCTCTCATTCTGTATAACTGGAGCATATCCTCCCTACTTTTATATTCAATTCCCCTTATAATAATTGATAGCATATGTGTGGGGGTCACAGGGTAGTTGTCATGGGGGACTTTAACTTTCCAAATATTGATTGGAACCTTTGTAAGTCAAATAGTTCAGATGGGGCAGTTTTTGTGCAGTGTGTGCAGGAGGGTTTCCTGACACAATTTGTGGATAGGCCGACAAGAGGTGAGGCCACATTGGATTTGGTACTGGGAAATGAACCGGGCCAAGTGTTAGATTTGGTTGTGGGAGAGCACTTTGGAGATAGTGACCACAATTCGGTGTCTTTTGTTATTGCAATGGAGAGGGATAGGGCCGTACGGCAGGGCAAGGTTTACAATTGGGGGAGAGGTAATTATGAAGCGATTAGGCAAGAATTAGGGGGTATAAGTTGGGAACAGAAACTGTCAGGGAAAGGCACTAATGAAAAGTGGAACTTTTTCAAGGAACAAATACTGGGTGTCCTTGATAGGTATGTCCCTGTCAGGCAGGGAGGAACTGGCCGAGTGAGGGAACCATGGTTCACGAAAGAGGTGGAATGTCTTGTGAAAAGGAAGAGGAAAGCTTATGTAGGGATGAGGAAACAAGGTTCAGATGGCTCGATTGAGGGTTACAAGTTAGCAAGGAATGAGCTGAAAAAGGGGCTTAGGAGAGCTAGGAGGGGACATGAGAAGTCCTTGGCGGGTCGGATCAAGGAAAACCCCAAGGCTTTTTACTCTTATGTGAGGAATAAAAGAATGACCAGGGTGAGGTTAGGGCCGGTCAAGGACAGTAGTGGGAACTTGTGTATGGAGTCAGTCGAGATAGGCGAGGTGATGAATGAATACTTTTCTTCAGTGTTCACCAAGGAGAGGGGCCATGTTTTTGAGGAAGAGAAGGTGTTACAGGCTAATAGGTTGGAGGAAATAGATATTCGGAGGGAGGATGTTCTGGCAGTTTTGAATAAACTGAAGGTCGATAAGTCCCCTGGGCCTGATGAAATGTATCCTAGGAGTCTTTGGGAGGCAAGGGATGAGATTGCAGAGCCTTTGGCTTTGATCTTTGGGTCCTCGCTGTCCACGGGGATAGTGCCAGAGGACTGGAGAATGGCGAATGTTGTTCCTCTGTTTAAGAAAGGGAATAGAAATGACCCTGGTAATTATAGACCGGTTAGTCTTACTTCGGTGGTTGGTAAATTGATGGAAAAGGTCCTTAGGGATGGGATTTACGACCATTTAGAAAGATGCGGATTAATCCGGGATAGTCAGCACGGATTCGTGAAGGGCAAGTCGTGCCTCACAAATTTGATTGAATTTTTTGAGGAGGTAACTAGGTGTGTTGATGAAGGTAGGGCAGTTGATGTCATATACATGGATTTTAGTAAGGCGTTTGATAAGGTCCCCCATGGTCGGCTTATGATGAAAGTGAGGAGGTGTGGGATAGAGGGAAAGTTGGCCGATTGGATAGGTAACTGGCTGTCTGATCGAAGACAGAGGGTGGTGGTGGATGGAAAATTTTCGGATTGGAGGCAGGTTGGTAGCGGAGTGCCACAGGGATCAGTGCTTGGTCCTCTGCTCTTTGTGATTTTTATTAATGACTTGGAGGAGGGGGCTGAAGGGTGGATCAGTAAATTTGCTGATGACACCAAGACTGATGGAGTAGTGGATGAGGTGGAGGGCTGTTGTAGGCTGCAAAGAGACATAGATAGGATGCAAAGCTGGGCTGAAAAATGGCAAATGGAGTTTAACCCTGATAAATGTGAGGTGATTCATTTTGGTAGGACTAATTTAAATGTGGATTACAGAGTCAAAGGTAGGGTTCTGAAGACTGTGGAGGAACAGAGAGATCTTGGGGTCCATATCCACAAATCTCTAAAGGTTGCCACTCAAGTGAATAGAGCTGTGAAGAAGTCCTATAGTGTGTTAGCTTTTATTAACAGGGGGTTGGAGTTTAAGAGCCGTGGGGTTATGCTGCAACTGTACAGGACCTTGGTGAGACCACATTTGGAATATTGTGTGCAGTTCTGGTCACCTCACTATAAGAAGGATGTGGAAGCGCTGGAAAGAGTGCAGAGGAGATTTGCCAGGATGCTGCCTGGTTTGGAGGGTAGGTCTTGTGAGGAAAGGTTGAGGGAGCTGGGGTTGTTCTCTCTGGAGCGGAGGAGGCTGAGGGGAGACTTAATAGAGGTTTATAAAATGATGAAGGGGATAGATAGAGTGAACGTTCAAAGACTATTTCCTCGGGTGGGTGGAGCTATTACAAGGGGGCATAACTATAGGGTTCATGGTGGGAGATATAGGAAGGATATCAGAGGTAGGTTCTTTACGCAGAGAGTGGTTGGGGTGTGGAATGGACTGCCTGCAGTGATAGTGGAGTCAGACACTTTAGGAACATTTAAGCGGTTATTGGATAGGCACATGGAGCACACCAGGATGATAGGGAGTGGGATAGCTTGATCTTGGTTTCAGATAAAGCTCGGCACAACATCGTGGGCCGAAGGGCCTGTTCTGTGCTGTACTGTTCTATGTTCTAACCACCACAACCATCTACCTCTGTGCCAGGAATGACTCCAACCAGTGGAGAGTTTCCCCCTGATTCCCATTGACTCCAGTTTTTCTAGGACCCCTTGTGGCCGCACTCAGTCAAATGCTGCCTTGATGTCAAGGGCAGTCACTCTCACCTCAACTCTGGCATTCAGTTCTTTTGTTCATGTTTGAAACAAGGCTGTAACGAGGTCAAAGCTGAGTGGCCCTGGCAGGACTCAAACTGAGCATAAGTTTGCAGCTTATTGCTGAGTTAGTAACCCTCAATAGTATTGTCAACAACATCCTCCATCACTTTATTGATGATTGAGAGTAGACTAATTGAGCGGTAATTGGCCGGGTTGGATTTGTCCTGCTTTTGGTGTACAGAACATTCCTGGGCAATTTTCCACATTGCCAGGTAGATGCCAGTGTTGTAGCTGTACTGAAACAAATTGGCTCGGGGCATGGCAAGTTCCGGAGCACAAGTCTTCAGGACTATTGCTGGAATATTCTCAGGGCCCAGGGCCTTTGCAGTATCCAGTGTCTTCAGCCATTTTTAAATATCAGGTGGAGTGAATCGAATTGGATGAAGACTGGTATTTGTGACGCTGGGGTTCTCCGGAGGAGGCTGAGATTTGAAAGGATAGGTGAGAGGGGTGGAATGGAGTGAAATACCTGCCGGGTAGAGAGGAAACAGAGCAATCTGCACTAATACTGCGAGTAGAATCTCTGTGGCGTTTTCCTGAACTTGTGCTGCTTCTGTGTCTCTCCAGTCTCCAAGGAAGACCCACCAACATTCCAGAGGAATAAAAAAAGTGAATCTGCAGAATAAATACAGCCTGGGATAACTTCCACAGTGTTCATTGCTGCAACGACAGAGAAAATCAGTGGGTACCTTTGAGAAATGTCATAAATGGCTGTTTCTTGTTATTTACAATGATGACCAGCTGCTAAATGTAAGCTGGTTAATTAATAGAATCTTATAAAAATTTCACCTTGGACAAATGTACAGCAGGTAAGGTTATTTACATAAGAAATATAGTAACTATAAATATCATAACATTCACAGCGTAATACTGAGTGCAGTACATGAGGGATCAGAATTATAAAGCAAGGAAAGAAGTTGTATTATGCAGCTTTCACAACCACAGGGCATTCAATGGGAAACTTCTGAAGTGCAGTGTCTGTTATAATGTTTGGATACATTATATAATATATACGTAAACTTTCATAAATACAGCATTTTCAGGGTCAAATTGCAGCATTTATAGAATAAATACAGATCAAATGGTTAAATATAGTATTGATCAGATAAAATCAACTGTAGTATGCACAGTATTTATTGGGTAAAGGCAGTAACTGCAATCAATCTACATGGTGAATGCAGATTCAGGGTAAATACAGGGTTGACAAGGTAAATATAGCCTGTAGAATACAGTATCTACCGGATAAATGTGGTACCTGTCTGGTAAATGCAGTGGAAGCAATAATGTGCTGTTTGACAGCTGAGACACTGATGAGCACGAGTTCATCAGCCCCACTTCATATTGGACTTTATAATGCCCTCTGACAGCAGCTGTGATACTGTCCCTGCTGTAAGCTAAACTCACTGAGACCTCACAAAAAATGATGATGAAGTCATAGCCACATAATGGCCACGGTGCTCCATATATAGAAACAAACTAGAAGCAGGAGGAGGCCATTCAGCCCTTCAAGCCTGCTCCGCCATTCATTTTGATAATGGCTGATCATCGAATTCAATATCCTGATCCCCCCCTTCCCCCCATATCCCTTGATCCCTTTAGCCCCAACAGCTATATCTAATTCCTTCTTGAAATCACAACGCTTTGGCCTCAACTACTTTCTGTGATAGTGAATTCCACACATTCACCACCCTCTGGGTGAAGAAATTTCTCCTCACCTCAGTTCTAAAAGGTTTACCCCTTATCCTCAAACTATGATACCAAGTTCTGGACTCCCCCACCATTGGGAATTCTTTTCGAATCTACAGTGGTTCTCACTGGTTCTGCAGTGGGTGTATACTGCAGTGGGTGTATACTGCAGTAGGTGTATCCTGCAGTGGGAGTATACTGCAGTGGGCGTATACTGCAGTGGTGTATACTCACCACAATAGTTTTGCAGTGGGTGTATACTGCAGAGGGTGTATTCTGCAGTGGGTTATACTGCAGTGGTGTACACTCACCATAATGATTCTGCAGTGGGTGTATACTCGCCACAATGGTTCTGCAGTGGGTGTATACTGCAGTGGGTGTATACTGCAGTGGGCGTATACTCACCACAATAGTTTTACAGTGGGTGTATACTGCAGAGGGTGTATTCTGCAGAGGGTGTATTCTGCAGTGGGTGTATACTCGCCACAATGGTTCTGCAGTGGGTGTATACTGCAGTGGTGTATACTCACCATAATGGTTCTGCAGTGGGTATATACTGCAGTGGGTATATACTGCAGTGGGTATATACTGCAGTGGGTGTATACTGCAGAGGGTGTATTCTGCAGTGGGTGTATACTCACCATAATGGTTCCAATCTCAAAAGGTCAGCTAATTGTTCTGTACTTTTCCCAATTATTCTTCATTCCTGGGTCTCAACAGGGGGGATCGGGAATGCAGGTTTGTTCCGATTTAGATGAACAAGTCAGCCTCAGTCTTATTGCTGCTACCTGTGCAGTCACTAACAAACTAACTGTTTCCTTCAATGTTAAAGTTCTTACTTAAGTCCTCCCAAACGACAATAAAGTATTTTAATGTCCCATTGCAGTCTGTGTTACATTGTTCAGTGATGTTCATTTTCAACTTATGCAGTGTTATTGGCTGCATTTCCTAGTGATTCGAGAGAAGGTCTGTCTTTCACTCCGGAGGCTCTGTATACCAGGCTGGATGAGTGAGTGAGGAAGGAGAGACAGAAAGTAAAACAAATGATTATATAAGCTATGGATTTGGAGACAGCCACCAATCTGCCAAACCCCATGCGATTGTTTCTGGGCTGAGAATTTCCAGGCACCTCTCCTCGGTAGAAATTAATAACTGAAGGTTAGATAACTTCCATTTGGTCTACGTATGCTGACACCTATTATGTGTGGCCCTTTCCTATAAGAAGATGGAGCCAGGAGACACATTCGAAAAGTTAATAATTAAAAATAACCAGAAAGTTAAATTCCACTGTGTTCCCGAGGTAGGGCCACCTCCTGTGAATCTGTGAACATGCATCATGCGGGTGCCTGGTGTTAACACCCTGAATGCTGTTTGTTGCTTGCCACATTTAATAGGATAGAAGTTAAAGACATTGTTATGGCAGCTTTGTAGAGCACCCTAAGAATATACCCACAAGTTCAGAAAGACATAGACAGTGATCCGAGCAGAGAACATTGCCCCTTACTGACTCTCTCCCAAGCTTACAGTGGATTCCGGTGAAAGACAGCAAAAGGCAAAATATGAGCAGAGTTACTTTGGCAAACATTCTAAGACAAAGGAATTATTTCCTCCATGAAACAGCTGGGAAATAAACAGGACGTACACTGGGTAAACACAGTATGTGTACATTGGATAAACACAGTATGTGTACACTGGGTAAACACAGTACGTGTACACTGGGTAAACACAGTACGTGTACACTGGATAAACACAGTGCGTGTACACTGGGTAAACACAGTGCGTGTACAGTGGGTAAACACAGTGCATGTACATTGGGTAAACACAGTGCGTGTACACTGGGTAAACACAGTGCGTGTACACTGGGTAAACACAGTGCGTGTTCACTGGGTAAACACAGTATGTGTGGGATATAAAGTTTGTGTCATCACAATATTTATATGGCTGCTCCAGTTCTCTTTCTGGTCAATGGTAGCCCCCAGCATGTTGATAGCGGGGGATTCAGTGATGATAATACCATTAAATGACAAAATTCAAGGCTGAGGTGGATTTTTAAACTACAGGGGAGCCTAGGGTTATGGAGAACAGGCAAGAAAGTAGAGTTGATTTCAAGATCAGACCAACTATAATATTATTGAATGGCAGAGCAGACACAAGGGGAAAATGGTCTGGTCCTGTTTCTATTTCTTATGTTCTTATATTCTTATTAGGCCAAGTCAACATGGTTTCATGAAAGGGAAATCAAACTTGACAAATTTGTTGGAGTTTTTTGAAGCTGTAATGAATAGGGCAGATAAAGGGGAACCAGTGGATGTAATATACTTGGATTTTCAAAAGGCATTCAGTAAGGTGCCACATAAAAGATTTTGAAGAAAGGCTCATGAATTGGGGATTACACATTTAAGCACAGACACCGTGAATAGGGATAAAATTGTCATTTTAAAATTGGCAAATTGTTACTAAGACACAAGGATCAGTGTCGGAGCTGCAGCTATTTACAATCTATATTCATTAAGTGACCAAATGTAATATATACAAATTTGCTGACAATATAAACAAGGTGAAAAAATAAGAGGGACACACAAAGTCTGCTATGTGATATACTGAAGATAGGTGAGGTGAGTAAGCAAGAAGTGGCAGATGGAAAATTATATAACTGAATCCTAAATAGTAAGAAACTATTCAATGTTGATGTTTAGAGGGATTTGGGTGTCCTTGTACAAGAAACATAAAAAAGTACAAGAAATGTGTAACAAGCAATTAGGAAGGTGAATGGTGCATTGGACTGTAATGAGGGGACTGGAGTACAAGAGCAAGGAAGTCTTGCTGCAATTGTACATCACTTGGATGAGTCCACACTTGGAATACAGTGTATAGTTTGGTTTCTGCAGTAAGTAATCTCACAACACCAGGTTAAAGTCCAACAGGTTTATTTGGTAGCACGAGCTTTCGGAGCGCTGCTCCTTCATCAGGTGAGTGACTCACCTGATGAAGGGGCAGCGCTCCGAAAGCTCGTGCTACCAAATAAACCTGTTGGACTTTAACCTGGTGTTGTGAGATTATTTACTGTGTCAATGCCGGCAACTCCACATCATAGTTTGGTTTCTGCCTTAAGAGGAGATGCAAAGAAAGTTTACTAGATTTGATTCCTGGGATGAGATGTTTGTCCTACTGAGAAACTGAATAGGAATGGGACTATACTCTGTGGAGTTTAGAAGAATGAGAAGTGACCTCAATGAAACATATCGTTCTGAGAAGGCGGACTGGGAAATTCTGTAAGTTTTGATCTTAAGGAGACAGTCTCAGAATAAGGGGTCAGTCATTTTAGATTGAGATGGGGAAAAGTTTCTTCATTCAGAGGATCTTGAATTTTCGAATACTCTTTTCTAGAAAGCTCAGTTGTTGACTATATTCAAGGCCTGAAGGAATCAAGAGTCATTGGGTGGATGATGAAGTTAAAGTCAAGGTTCTTATAGAATGGGGCATGAGACTCGACATATAGTTTGACCTAATTCTGCTCCTATTTATTATGTTCTTATGATCTTATGGCCCACTCCTGCTTGTGTTTCTTATGATAGCATCTTTCTGAAAACATCACAGGTAGTCTGTGTCTGATTTCTTGCAGCAGTTATGATCTATTCATCCCTTAACATACCAGTCCTCCATATCACCTTTATTCCAGCCTGCTTACTTGCTGCTTATTGTAAGAACTAGAGGAAATCCATACTCTGGGAATGGGCTCATGACTCCAGTTATGATACTGGGTTACAGCCTGGGTACAGCTGCAGAACATGCCTAAAAAAAACCCTGCTGCACTAGAAACACAATTGAACAAACAATTTCTGTCCTTATGCAACCCTAAACCTTTCCAGAAGAATTTACTGTACACTCCTGAATGGGTTTCCAGATTTATCATCATCTGTAGCAGGCGACAGTAATCACCATTATGCAGCAAGAAGCACAGTGTGTACACAGCAAAGCACAATGGCAAAGATTTTCCAGCCGTGCTTGTCACTGGGATCTTCCAGTCCTACCAAAAGTCATTGGACTTTTGGTTGGACCCCCACATCCCCCTCGGCAGGTCCTGCCACAGCGAGGCCAGAAAATCCTAGCCAATGTACATGTATGTACCTCCTTTCATGTTAAAAAAGCAAAATGTGGCACCAAAGCACATCAGAGATCTTCCGGATATTCACTAAAACTTGTTCAAAGGTGTTGGCTTAGGGAGAGAATTCCAGAGTTTAGGAGTTCAGATACTGAAGGCACAGACACCAATGATGGAATCATTCAAGTTGGAGATGTTCAAAAGGACAAAGTTGAATGAAGAGGGATTTCCAAGATAAAAACAGAAAACTCTGGAAAAATCTCAGCAGGGCTGGCAGCGTCGTTAATGTTTTGAGTTGATAAGACTCTTCTTCAGAGTTAAAGAGAGGGAGCAATTTGATGGATTTTATACCGGTTAAGAGGAGGTGGAGCAAAATTGAAAGTCAGGGGTAAATGGGAACTAGAAGAGATTTGACAAAGATGCCATGGGCACAGGACAGAGGGGATGTTAATAGCAGTGTTAAAGACTAATAAGGGACTCATAGTGGCATTAATGTAAGATGCTGGAATGTGTTAATAGCAGAGAAACTGAAGGTAAGTGTGCAGATAAGGGGGGACAAAGCCTTAGAGGGATTTGAAAACAAAGATGAGGTTTTACAATTGAAGTATTGCTTAACTGGGAGCCAATGAAGGTCCATTGACAAATTGGTGACTGGTGAGGTAGGTTACAGGCAGCAGAGTTATGGATGACCTCAAGTTCTCAGAGATAAGAAGATGTGAGACCAGCCAGGAAAGCACTGAAACAGTCAAGTCAAGAAGTAACAAAGGCATGAAAGAGACTTACAGCAACAAATGAGCTAAAGCAGCATTGGAGTCTTAGTAATGGCTCAAGATATATGATCGAAAGCTCACTTGAGGATAAACTATGACACCAAAATTAGGAATAGTCTAGTTCAGTCTCAGACAGTTGCCAGAAAGAGGGATGGAGTCAGAGGCTGGGGAGCAGATTGTGTCATGAAATATTGTTCAATTAGAGAAAAATTCTGCTCATCCAATACTCGCTGATGGACAAACTGTCCAACAAGAATAGAGAGGGATGGTGCAGAAATAGAGCTGCGTATCATTACCATACATATAGAAACTGATGCTGTATAGACCAGGCAAATACACTTCACAGGTAAGCACATCATGTAAAAAATAAATCCAGCCCCTAAAAGTAAATCCAACATTTTCTGTATGCAAAATATGCAAATATCAAATAAGCATTTGTAAATACTGTGTAAATACTGTGTAAATACTTCAGGTATGTTAACCACTTGTTCAGCATATTCAGGATATATTAATTGACAAAATGTGCTTTGTATACTGTATTAATACAGGGTTAATACAGTATACAAAGTCAGTACATTATATACAGGTTTGATAGTTTGTATATGGGTTAATATGACATACACAGGGCTAATATATTATACATAGGGTTAATCATAGAATCCCAACAATGCAGAAGGAGGCCATTCGGCCCATCGAGTCTCCACCGACCACAATCCCACTCAGGCCCTATTCCCGTAACCCCACATATTTACCCTGTTAATCCCCCGACACTAGGGTCAATTTAGCATGGCCAATCAACCTAACCCGCACATCTTTGGACTGTGGGAGGAACCTCACAGATACCCACAGTAAACCCATAGTGTAGACAGGGTTAATACAGTTTATCAGTTTAATTATGCGCGGGAAAATACATGTAAATTCTAAAAATTCTTAAATAAAATCTGTACCAGATAAAAGTGTCTACGTGTGGAATATATCAAGCACATGGTGGTAGAAGGTGCGTCCTATCAATATAAAATTTACAGATAAATACGGTAGCTACAGTACATGTACAGGATAATGCTAAAAGCGCAGCTTGGGAAAGGGAAATGCGGCGTTTACAGGTTAACTATTTTATGAAGAATTTTACCGAGAATATCGCATGTCCAACACTAATAAAACTTTAGAAAGGAATTCAGTTTGCAGGCGGTCAGTACAGAAATTTGGGATTAAATCTATATCTGAGGATAATCCGGGAAATATCGGGTAAAAAGATCAGGTACAAGACAAAAATAAAACAGGTAGGGTTATCATGTTCAGTGTTACGGCAGAATATACAGACTCAATATAATATGAACAGGATAAATCTAACATAATTTGTAAAATGGAAGCAAATTGTGTCAAGTACAATAAGCAAATAGTAATGAGACTTTATTCCGGGTATAGAATGTAGAACGTGTTCGAGATAAATACAAAATCCAATGGATAGAGTGAATGTACAACATCCAGAGAAAACTAATGGAGGAAATGTTGAATACCTCAACACAACAGAGTAAATACAGTCAGTGCGTGGACAGGAAATTCAAAGGTAAATGCCCAATGTACATGGTAAATCCGGGTGGCGGGGTAAATACATCATCTATAGGGTAATTACTAGGTCATAGAGCCATTGCACAGGAAGAGGCCCTTCAGCCCATCATGTCCCTACCAGTCTCAAACACCTATCTATTCTAATCCCATTTTCCGGCACTTGGTCCGTAGCCTTGTGTGTTGTGGCATTTCAAATGTTGATCTAAATGCTTCTTAAATGTTGTGAGGGTTTCTGCCTCTCAGACAGAGTTCCAGATTCCCACCAAAAGGGTTTCCTCAAATCCCCTCTAAATCTCCTGCTCCTTACTTTAAATCTATGTCCCCTGGTTATTGACCCATCTACTGAGGGAAAACATTTATTCTTATCTACCCTATCTATGTCCCTCATAATTTTGTACACCTCAATCAGGACCCCCTTGAGCCTTCTCTGTTCTAAGGAAAACAACCCCAGCCTAACCTGCCTCTCGTCATAGCTGAAACGCTCCAGGCAGCATCCTGGTGAATCTCCTCTGTACCCTCCCTAGTGCAATCACATCCTTCCTATAGTGTGACGACCAGAACTGCATACAGTACTCTGGCTGTGGCCAGCGAGTGTTTTATACAGTTCCATCGTAACCTCCCTGCTCTTATATCTATGCTTCGGCTAATAAAGGCAAGTACCCCATGTGCCTCCTTAACCACTTTATGAGCCTGTCCTGCTGCCTTCAGGGATCTTTGGATGTGCACCCCGAGGTCCATCTGGTCCTCTTACTTCCTTGTGTACTCACACTTTTCAGGGTTAAATTCCATTTGCCACTGTTCTGCCTATCCTACCAGCCCGTCTATATTATCCTGTAATCTAAGGCTTTGCTCCTCGCGATTTACACCACCAATTTTCGTATCATTAGCGAACTTACTGATCATATCCCCCACACGCGCATTTAGATCATTAATATACACTATAAATAATTGGTGATCCAGCACCAATCCCTGCGGAACACCACTGGACACAGGCTTCCAGTCACAAAAACAACCTTCGACAATCACCCTCTGCCTCCTGCCACTGAACCAATTTTGTATCCAATTTGCCAAATTGCCCTGGATCTCGTGGGCTTTGAACTTCTTTCTTGATCAGCGTCTCATGTCAAAAGCCTTATTGAAGTCCACGTAGTCTACATCAACTGCACTGCCCTCATCTATACACCTAATCACTGCCTCAAAAAATTCAATCAAATTTGGTAGACATGGTCTCCCCCTGTCAAAGCCATGCTGACTATCCTTGATTAATCCATGCCTCTCCAAGTGGAGATTAATTCTGTCCATCAGAATTCTTTCCAATAATTTCCCTGCCACTGATGCTAGACTCATTGGCCTGTAATTACCTGGTTTGTCCCTACTTTGATTCTTGAATAAAGGTACCACATTAGCTGTCCTCCAGTCCTCTGGCACTTCTCCTGTGGCTAGAGAGTATTTGAATGTTTGCATCAAAGCCCCTGCAATCTCCTCCTTTGCCCCACACAGCCACCTAGGGTCCATCTCATCTCGGATTGGGGTTTTATCCACTTTTAAGCCTGCTAAAACTGCTATCTCTTCCCTCCCAATGCTAATGTGTTGAATAATATCACAGAGACCTCCTTGTTTTCTGTACCTACATCGGCCTTCTCCATAGTGAACAAGGATGTAAAATATTCATTTAAAACCTCACTTGTTCCTTCCAGTTCCCCACACACACATTGCCACCTTGGTCCCTAATGGGCCCTTCTCTTTCCCTGATTACCCTCTTGTCTTTACTGTTCTTATAAAACACTTTGGGATTTCCCTTTATTTTGCCTGCCAGTGTTTTTTCATGCCCCCTCTTTGCTCCCCTTGCTTGTTTTAAAGCAACCCCCCCCCCCCCCCCCCCCCCGCCGCACTTTCTAAACTCCTCCAGGGCATACACTGTTTTCAGCCCCTTGAATCTCCCATAGGCTCCCTTTCTTCCTTATCCAATGCTATGTATCCCTTGACATCCAGGCTTCTCTGGGCTTGTTGGTCCCACTTTTTACCTTTTCAGGGATGAGCTCCCATTGTACTTTCTCGATTTCCTTTTTGAATGACTCCTGTTGCTCTGATGTGGATTTTCCTACAAGTAACTGCTCCCTGTCTGCTTTGGCCAGACCCTGTTTTATCCTATTAAAATCGACTTTCCCCCAGTTAAGAAACCTTTTTTTTAGTCCATTCTTATCCTTTTCCATAACCATCTTAAATCTTACCGAGTTATGGTCGCTGTCACCAAAATGCTCCCCACTGACACCTCTACCACCTGCCCTGCTTCATTCCCTAAAATTAGCTCAGGTACCTCCCCCTCTCCTGTAGGTATCCCGCCATTGTTTTTATTTTGATTGTGAGATGTTCTGGGTAAATATAACTTTTGCGGGATGAATATAGAAATGAGAATTTCTTGTGTAAACGCTGGTAGCACAGGAAATATAATTTATTTAGGGGAAAATTGCGCTTTAGGTACAACCTGTTTGGGTAAATACGGTATTGTTAGTACACAGTACACTATGTAAATGTGAAATAGTTCATATCGGATTGGGCACTATACAAATCTGAAGCTATTTGTTATTTTACAAATATAAAATTTGCAGGAAATGTCCTTTGAAAGTAGGGGCGAAGCCGCCAGAAGCCGCTTGTGTTGTCAACATTGCGCTGAAACCGACGGGAAATAAATCAGAAGCAAACATTTCAATTCTCAAAAACGTTTAAGATGAACTTTTAAAAAAAAACGGCGAGGCGTTGACAGTAATGTGGGTGAGAGCGGGGTCCTGGGGGGCAAGGGGAGAGGGGAACCCCGGCTTTGAGGTGCTCTCTGCCCCAGTTTCTGTGCTTGCAGGCGAGTTGCGGCTGTGACAGATGGTCAGCCAGGGTCCCCGGGGAGATAGATCTCTCCGAATGCGGGCGCATGTCAATCAGTGCCTCTCATGTGATGCCTGCTGCCAATGACGTGCTACCATATGGCCTGGCATCGGGGCTGGTACCGCAGCTTGGTGAAGGTGCCACTGTCTTGTCGATAGATTGGCGATGAGCAGTTTTGCAAGACGAGCAGGACCTTCAGAAACCAGCTAATCCCAGAAGGTAGCGCTGAACAATGAGATAAAACTGGGCTCGCTTCGGTGAATTACAGCAGGTAAGCTCCACTGACAAGGGCCAGGCTTCCAGGCACATTTCCACATTGACTTCATTGCTCTGTTCAGCGGAATGGTGTGAGGCTAATGGGCTGAACCGTCACTAAACTTGTATCCTTTATCTCTAAAACCTGAACTAAAATACCATTGTAAAGATTGAATTTGGTGAGATGGGCTGGGAGCTGGCGGCGGCTGCAAATGTAAATTGTTCTAAACGAAGACAGTTCGGGATTGCTTGCGATTTTTCACAAGTAGCGACCCACATAACCAGCCTCGGAGAAGCTGTTCCCCCGACACCCTCACTGCACCGTTTCTGCTCTAAAAAGAACAGATTTCATTTAAAAAATAACTTCCCAAGTTTCTCCCGAATGAACTTAAACAAATTTCATCAAATAAAATATTCGTCTATGGGCGGCTCATCCTCAGAATGAGCCGGAGCGGGGATGGGGGGGAGCCGGAGCGGGGAGGAGGGGGAGCCGGAGCGGGAATGGGGGGGAGCCGGAGCGGGAATGGGGGGGAGCCGGAGCGGGGATGGGGGGGAGCCGGAGCGGGGAGGAGGGGGAGCCGGAGCGGGGAGGAGGGGGAGCCGGAGCGGGGATGAAGCCGCCGTGATCCCCTTATTCCTGGAAGATTCTTTCATCTCAATTCTGTTACTATTTTTTACAGAAAAATTATTAACGGTTATATTTCAGAATGCAACAAAGAGATTAATATTTTCAAACTGTATAAAACAGTCTCTCTACAGCAAATATTTAATTTCACTTTTATTGTCAAATTAAATATTAAATTTTTCCACAAACGGATTTTGAGAAAAGCTGAAAATATTGCGACAAAAACGGAAAATTGCAATATTTTGAAATGCGAATTTGTTGAGAATTTAACAGCAGATCGAGTCTTGTCGGGAGACTGGGGAAGTTCAGTCCGTTCAGGCTGTGAGCTTAACGCAATCCTCACCATTCAAAATATATGTTTCCCCTTTCACCAGAAACACAACAGCCGGGAAGATCCAGAATCCAACCGGGTAGATCCAGAATCCAGTCAGTAGATCTGTAATTCACCCGGGTAGATCCAGAATCCAACCGGGTAGATCCAGATTCCAGCCGGGTAGATCCAGAATCCAGTCAGTAGATCTGTAATTCACCCGGGTAGATCCAGAATCCAACCGGGTAGATTTATAATCCAGCCAGGTAGATTTAGAATCAAGCCAATGAATCTAGAATCTAACCAGTGGATCTAGAATCCAGCCGGAAGATCCGGAATCCAGCCGGGAGATCTGGAGCTTGCCAGGCACGGTTTTGCTGTTTGCGGTGAGCAGTCCCGCCGACAGTATTTTCTGGAAAGATCTCTGACTGAACCAGTTCGATTTTTCCACATTACCAATTCGCTGTTGTGGGAATCGCAGCTGGAAAATTAGAGTGAGATTTGGATTCTTGTTGGGTTAAATGAGCTGAATGGGGCTGGGGGAAATGGGGGGATGGGGGGGGGGGCTGGGGGGGGGGGTGGAGGGGCTGGGGATGAGGTGCGGGGCCTGTGGGGAATGGGGGAGGGGGGAGAAGGGGGTGCCGGTGTTAAAGATGATGCTAAAGCTCTCTTTCATTCCCAATTGAACAGGGAATATGTTGACTCGACTCTTCAGTGACTCCACCCTCATCCCCGAAGTTCAGAAATACGCCAGCTGGGCGGATGACAGCGAGAGCGACGAAGACAAGATCCGAGAAGAGAGAAATAGCGACCCTCAGGACAGCCAGGCCGAGGACTCGCTGAGCTTGGCCCAGGATAATGAGGAGGTAGAGACAGGGATGGAGGAGGAAGAGGAGGAGGAGGAGGAGGAAGATGAGGAAAACGGCGCCAGACCCAGAAAACGCGGCCCCAAGCGGAGGAAGATGACAAAGGCTCGGCTGGAGAGGTTCAAGCTGCGGAGACAGAAAGCCAACACCCGGGAGAGGAACCGAATGCACGACCTGAACTCCGCCCTGGACAATCTGCGCAAGGTTGTCCCGTGTTACTCAAAAACACAGAAACTTTCCAAAATAGAGACGCTGCGACTGGCCAAAAACTACATCTGGGCTTTGTCTGAGATCCTGCGCTCGGGGAAGAGACCGGACCTGGTGTCCTATGTACAGACTCTGTGTAAGGGGCTGTCCCAACCCACCACCAACCTGGTCGCCGGCTGCCTACAGCTCAACTCCCGGAACTTCTTGACGGAGCAGAGCCAAGACACGGGGCGCCTGCACCCACCCAATTCCTCCTTCGCCATGCACCCTTACTCATACCAGTGTGCCCGGCTGCCCAGCCCACAGTGCCAGCCTGGGGCAGTCAGCAGCGGCCACTCGCTCCGTTCACACCCCTACTGTACCACCTATGAGCACCTGTACGGAAACACCTCCCCAGACTACGCCAGCTCGGAGCTGGAAGGCGCAGTGAGCCCCACGCTCTGTACTAACGGCTCTTACCCCATGAAGGCGGAGTCTTCCCCAGACCAGGACAAGAACTATCATTATACCATGCATTACTCAGCGCTGCCCGGCTCCCGCGGCTCGGGACACGGCCTCCTCTTCAGCTCCCCTGCTCTGCGCTCTGGCTTTCATTCGGAAAACCTCATGTCGTATGAGACACACGTGCATCACGACAGGACTCCCGTTTATGAAGAACTCAACGCCTTTTTTCACAATTAAATCACTGGAACCAGCTGCGACTTGGCAGAGGAGCAGAGGATGTGAATGAGATGAGTGATCCTCCTCGGCGGAAACCTCCAAACTCTCCCTCAAACTGAGCTGGAGGCTGCCTGCAACTGTGGACACATTTCCCAGCCGCTCACCCCCCGGGACTCTGTGTGTGTGTGTGTGTGTGTGTGTGTGCGCCGGGTACTCGCTGTCCCAGGGCTGGATTCTCTCTTCACTCCATCACTTTCTCCAGTTGCAGCGGGATTTCTCACCCTCTCCTCTCGGCACGCTCAGAGGACGGGGTTTTCCGGTGTCCACTCGGTTCGAGATGATATGGTTACCGACATTCCCCCCTCCCCTCCCCCGGTGAAAAGCAATAACGGAAATCTATGCAAGCAGAAATTCAGGCCGTTGTGTCTGATGGACCCGAACTCGGAACAGTCTCGGTGGGGCTGAATGGCCTCCTCCAGTTCCTGTGTAACTTTGATCGATCCGCATGTCGCCCTGGTTTCTGAAGCGAGTTCTCTCATTAGGAAACTGGTGCATTTCTCTCGGTAACTCGACTTTCAAAGTTAATTTCTTCCAATACTTAAAAAAAAACAAATTCTATTTATTTTCCAGAAGGTGCAACCACAAGATTTTCTAATTGTGAAAAGACTTTTGTTACAAATCCTTTCGTTTTGTAAAACATTTGAAGCAGAATGTCTGGTTAAAGCAAAAGGGAATATTTCAAAAGCGGAAATATTGATTGCAATTCATTCTGTTTTGTCAACTTAGAAAGGAAATGAGCTGCTTTCCATCAAAGAACTGCTGACATTATCCGTGGGACTGTCCCTGAAATTATAAACCTCCCTTTAGGTAATCTTTAGCCATATTCCAGGAGGGAAATCTCTCAGTGTCAGAGAGACAAGTGGTTCGACAACTTGTGGAGGACATTTCCACATCAGACAGGGAGTAAGGGGGAAGTTGTACATTAACAACCTCCCCCCACCCGTTCAACCTTCTATTCATCTCCGCATTTCACTTAGAAACCCCCATTTCAATTCCGCCGCATCCCATCGGTGTAACCGGGGCGGAGCATGGTCACTGCTGAGATTCCAACTTCCAGTTCCCGCTCAAATCTCAGTCTCACCTTCATCAATCCAACAGGTCAGAGTATCAGAGGCTGCAAATTGGCTGCAAATACTGAATGCTGAGGGTTAGTCAGAGCTGCTGGGAGAGTGTGAGCTGCTGCTGGAATTGTGTGAGCTGCTGCTGGGATAGTGTGAGCTGCTGCTGGGATAGTGTGAGCTACTGGGATAGTGTGAGCTGCTGCTGGGATAATATGAGCTGCTGCTGGGATAGTGTAAGCTGTTGCTGGGATAATGTGAGCTGCTGCTGGGATTATGTGAGCTGCTGTAGGGATAGTGTGAGCTGCTGCTGGGAGAATGTGAGCTGCTGTTGGGAGAGTGTGAGCTGCTTGGAGAGTGTGAGCTGCTGCTGGGATAGTGTGAGCTACTGCTGGGATAGTGTGAGCTGCTGCTGGGAGAATGTGAGCTGCTGTTGGGAGAGTGTGAGCTGCTGAGATAATATGAGTTGCTGGGGTAGTGTGAGCTGCTGCTGGGATAGTGTGAGCTGCTGGGATTGTGTAAGCAGCTGCTGGGATAGTGTGAGCTGCTGGGATTGTGTGAGCTGCTGGGATAGTGTGAGCTGGTGCTAGGAGAGTGAGTTGCTGCTGGAATTGTGTGAGCGACTTCTGGGAGAGTGTGAGCTGCTGCTGGGATTATGTGAGCTGCTGCTGGGATAATGTGAGCTGCTGCTGAGATAGTGTGAGCTGCTGCCGGGATAATGTGAGCTGCTGCTGGGATAATGTGAGCTGCTGCTGGGATAGTGTGAGCTGCTGTTGGGATTGTGTGAGCTGTTGCTGGGAAAGTGTGAGCTGCTGCTGGGATAGCGTGAGCTGCTGCTGGGATAATGTGAACTGCTGCTGGGATAGTGTGAGCTGCTTGGAGAGTGTGAGCTGCTGCTGGGATAGTGTGCGCTGCTGCTGGGATAGTATGAGCTGCTGGGATAATGTGAGCTGCTGGGATAATGTGAGCTGCTGGGATAGTGTGAGCTGCTGCTGGGATAGTGTGAGCTGCTGGGATTGTATAAGCTGCTGGGATTGTGTGAGCAGCTGCTGGGATAGTGTGAGCTGCTGGGATTGTGTGAGCTGCTGGGATAGTGTGAGCTGCTAGGAGAGTGAGTTGCTGCTGGGATAGTGTGAGCTGCTGCTGGGATAGTGTGAGCTGCTGCTAGGATAGTGTGAGCTGCTGGAATTGTGTGAGTGGCTGCTGCTGGGATAGTGTGAGCTGCTGCTGGAATAGTGAGAGCTGCTAGGATAGTGTGAGCTGCTGGGATAGTGGGAGCAGCTGGGATTGTGTGAGCGGCTGCTGCTGGGATAGTGAGAGCTGCTGAGAGAGTGTGAGCTGCTGGGATTGTGTGAGCTGCTGCTGGGATAGTGTGAGCTGCTGTTGGGAGAGTGTGAACTGCTGGGATAGTGAGAGCTGCTGGGAGAGTGTGAGCTGCTGCGATAGTGTGAGCTGCTGCTGGGGTAGTGTGAGCTGCTGGGAGAGTGTGAGCTGCTGGGATAGTGTGAGCTGCTGCTGGGATAGTGTGAGCTGCTGCTGGGATAGCGTGAGCTGCTAGGATAGTGTGAACTGCTGCTGGGATAGTGTGAGCTGCTGGGAGAGTGTGAGCTGCTGCTGGGAGAATGTGAGTTGCTACTGAGGTAGTGTGAGCTGCTGCTGGGATTGTGTGAACTGCTGCTGGGATAGTGTGAGTTGCTACTGAGGTAGTGTGAGCTGCTGCTGGGATTGTGTGAACTGCTGCTGGGATAGTGTGAGCAGCTGCTGGGATAGTGTGAGCTGCTAGGATAATGTGAGCTGCTGCTGGGATAGTGTGAGCTGCTGCTGGGATAGCGTGAGCTGCTGGGATAGTGTGAGCTGCTGGCATAGCGTGAGCTGCTGCTGGGATAGCTTTTAGTCTCCAACCTGGCCCTATTCATGGTTCTTGAAATGTTTGGAAAGTTTCTTGAATTCCGTGTTACAATGACCATATTGTTATGTAATAATTATAATAATAATTAGATGCCGGAATGGAAAAGGGTTTTGTAACATCCAGTGAAATGAGAGAACAATGTGGAACTGGTCTGTGCGAGATATTCACAAAAACCCTGATCCAGTGTAAGGGTCAATCCCAAAATGACATTAACAGGGACCTGGTAACACGCAATTAGGATAAAAAAAACAAAACCCGGCTTATAGCAGCTGTGAAAAGGAGCGAAGGGCTTAATGTGTGTCTGTGTCAGAGGAGTCAGTGTGTGTGTGAGAGAGAGAGAGAGAGAGGAGTCAGTGTGTGTGAGAGAGAGAGTTGTGTGAGAGATCCACGAGGTGGAAATGCCGGCGTTGAACTGGGGTAAACACAGTAAGAAGTCTCACAACACTAGGTTAAAGTCCAACAGGTTTATTTGGAATCATGAGCTTTCGGAGCGCTTCTCCTTCATCAGATGCTCCTCATCTTTCACTCACCTGATGAAGGGACAGCGCTCCGAAAGCTCATGATTCCAAATAAACCTGTTGGACTTTAATCTGGTGTTGTGAGACTTCTTACTGTGTGCGTGTGAGAGAGAGAGAGAGAGAGAGCTGTTGCTGTTGTGAGAGACAGTGCAGTATGTGTTGAAGAGGGGCCAGTGTTGTGTGAGAGAGAGGGTGTGTGTGTGTGTGTGAGAGAGAGAGAGAGAGATAGGATGATTATGTGTGACAGTGAGGGTCAGTGAGTGAGAGGGTCAGCGTGGAGGGAGGAACCTATGTCAAGGAGTGGGTGTTGGAAAGGGAGTGGCAGTTTTGAGGAGGGGACTTCAGTGTGGGGGTGTCAAAGTGGGGGGGGGGGGTCAGTGTGTGGATGTGTGTGGAGTACCTGTGTGGAGGTGTCTGTGTGGGAGTCTGTGTGGAGGTATCTGTGTGGGTGACTGAGTGGGGGTGTCTGTGTGGGATGTGTTTGGGGGGTATGGAAGGCTGTGTGTGCTCTTTTTATTCATTAGAGGGCCACTGGCGGGGCCAGCATTTATTGCCCATCCCTAGTTGCCCCTTAAGAAGGTGATGCGTGAGCTGCCTTCTTGAACCCGCTGCAGTCCATGTGGTGTAGGTGCACCCACAATGTTGTTAGGGAGGGAGTTCCAGGATTTTGACCCTTGTGTGTGTGGGGTATGTGTGGCAGATGTGGGTGGTATTGGGGTGTATGTGTGGGGTGTGCGTGCGCGTGTGTGGGGATGTGTGTGTGGGTGGGGATATGTATGTGTGTGGGTGTGTGTGTGCGTGTGTGTGGGTGGGGATGTATATGGGCGTGTGTTAGGGTGTGTAGGTGTGTGTGTGGATGTGTGCGTGGGGACGTGTGTGTGGGGATGTGTGTGTGTGTGGGTGTGTGCGGATGTGTGGGGGTGTGTGGGGGTGTGTCTGTGGGTGTGTGTGGGGGAGGGTGTGGGGGTGTGTGTGGGTATGTGAGTGGGTGTGTCTGTGGGTGGGGGTGTGGGTGTGTGTGGGGGTGTGTGTGGGGGAGGGTGTGGGGGTGTGTGTGGGTATGTGAGTGGGTGTGTCTGTGGGTGGGGGTGTGGGTGTGTGTGTGGGTGTGTGTCTATCTTCTTATCTCTATTTCCTTCATTGTTTCAGCCGGAAGCTGAAACAAAAACAGAAAATGCTGGAAAATCTCAGCCCTGAAGAAGGGTTATCCAGACTCCAAACCTTGGCTCGATTCTCTCTCCGCAGATGCTGTCAACCTGCTGAGGTTTTCCAGCACTTTCCATCTATGCTCCTCATAATTTTGTACACCTCAATCCGGTCCCCCTTCAGCCTTCTCTGCTCTAAGGAGAACAACCCCAGCCTAACTTGCCTCTCGTCATAGCTGAAACGCTCCAGGCAGCATCCTGGTGAATCTCCTCTGCACCCCCTCCAGTGCATTCAAATCCTCCCTATAGTGTAGCGGAGTGAGTGGGGCGGGGGGAGGGGGGCTCGTTGGTTACTGTCTAATAATACATTTAAAAATTTAAGAAATGAGATTAGTCATTCAAAACCATAAAGCACACATTTTGTTTTAGGAAATAATCTCTTTTCCAGCCTTTCACACACTCTGTACCTGACTCTCTGCGCCCCCCCCCCTCTCTCCACCTGTCCCCCTCTCCACTAGTCCCCCTCTCTCTCAGTCCCCCTCTCTCTCAGTCCCCCTCTCTCCCAGTCCCCCTCTCTCCCAGTCCCCCTCTCTCTCAGTCCCCCTCTTTCCCAGTCCCCCTCTCTCCCAGTCTCCCTCTCTCCCAATCGCAGTTTAATTCCTGGTCTTTATTACTCTCGCCCAGAACTGGGTTTCCCTGGGATGATTTTCTGGGATTTTTATTCTGGGATGAGCTGATGATCCCGGATTGGCGATGTCAGCGTCTAGTTAATTTGCCTATTCAGGATATTCAGAGAGGGAGAGACAGATCGGGAAACGGTCAGAAAGAGAGAGAGAGGAGGGGGTGAGGACGAGGAAGGAGGAGAGGGGGGTCAGAGAAAGGCAGAAAGGGGGAGGAAGTGGAGGGGTTGTGGAGAGTCAAGGCAGCAGCTATACTCTGAAACAACACATGTTCCTGATCATTATTCTAACGTTAGCACATTTCTAATCATCCCCGTGGGTTGCTGTTTAATGTTAACAGGGTCAGTCACAGCTCTGGAATTTCGATTTTATTCCATTCAGTTCCTGTAGATTCTGTTATCGCAGAGTTAATATTTTCAAAGATTTTGCACCCAAGTCCCGCAGAACGGGGCAAACCCCGATCGAGTCCCGGCTCTGCGGTGCTGTTTGGAATCGGATCCCAGAAAGCTGCCGCGGACATTTACAAAATGTGCTTTTTTATTCAGTGTTGTTTGTAATTGAGTTTGTGACGCATCCCTGCAGCTAAAGTCAGCTCAAGTTCACGGTCAGTAAGTTTTACAGACAGCGGGGTTCAGATTCACATTTAACTTGGGACCGATTCAGAAACATCTCCAGAAAGCAGAAAGCTTTAACATTTCCGACCTGTTTTACACGCCCTGCTCACAAACTGAAATGGAAATGATTCGTTTGTCGTCTTCGATTAAATTAAATTGTGCTGAGATTGTGAGACATTCCCAATCTCTGCGATTGACTCTCCGGACAATGGCTGGTGTTTCCACCAACCCGGAGAGTTTGAAATTCAGGGGGTTTCTGTATCAAACTGACTGGAAATTCAGACAAGGCGATATTTGAAATAACAGATGTTGAAATGACTGTTCCATGTCCACCTTCAGCTAAAAGTAGAATAAATAGGAAGGGGCATTCAGAACTGCAACAAGTTCCAGGCGAGATCTCTATGGAGAGTGAGAGGCGGGGAGTGAGATCCCTCCGAGATCAGTAGGTGGCGGAGACTGAGGCCAAGGATTGGAACGTGGCCTGAGAGAGATTTCAGTCAGTGCTATTTGCACAGGTCCGGAGCACTCCCCGCCATTGGGTTGGGAAAGGAAGGTGGAATCTCTGACTAGATTCTCCGGATAGATGTTCAGTTACTGATGGCACCATTCTGATCTCTGTAAAAAATGTTGTAAATGGCTATGGTATGGAGGCAGGTTTATACTTTAACTGTATATATTATTTAATGTGTATAAATATTACAGGATTATGCACTTAAATATGTTTACAGCTAAATTTTGCACACACTGTTTAGTGGAATTGTGTTTGGTGTCTTGCATGCGTGTTTTGCTGGTTCCCAGTTGAAAACGGGGGCAGTTGTCTTTTGTTAAAGTCTGGCTGCTGTGATTATCTGTGACGTTCTATAGAATCGGTATGATTTCCAATGGGAGGAATCTTCACACCGGGTGTAATGTGAGGACGCGCCAAACAGTCCAATGCGAAATATTTGCTGGAAATTTCTCTGTTCTCCATTTCTCTCACCTCATTGGGTACTGTGCTAGAAATAGCGATGAGAGATTTTTCTGAATGTATTTCGTATCTCCCTTGCACAGGGTGAGTGAAGCGATTCTTCCCGGAGTCCAGAGGGCAGAGTCGCAATACAGACTCAATCCGGTTCAGCACGGATCAATAACCCGTGCGAAACTGCAATCACTTCCCATTTGACCCAATGCAGCGGATACATTTTGTATCACTCACGGTTAAGGTAATTATTTTACCCTTTGGTTTGTGTGAAGAAACCTTTTTCTTGAACATCCACCCCACACATTAATAACCCGGTATTAAAACGCGCTCTGCTTTCTCGCCTTAATTAGAAAGATGTGAATTTGGAGGATTTGTGCTTCGTGTGATTGGTGTTCGCCACTTTCCTGATTTGGAATTTTCTTGCAATGAATTCTGACAATTTTTCCGATCGGAATCTATCACTGTGCTTCCTTTCCAATCAATAAAACCTGAAGTCAAGTCTTTGTCTCGCTCTTTGCTCTGGACTCACATTCCCGCGTTTCTCTCTCAGCTATTTGTGTTTCTGCTTTGATTTATTTTTGTAATTACTGTTCGGTATAAAATGCCAGATCCCGGACTGTGATCCCCTCTCTGCCCGATCCCAGGGGAAAGAATATTTTCCCAGCGGGATTTCTGCAACTAACCCTCGGCGAATTGGAACTTTCAGTTCCGGAAAATGTGGATTTGGGACATTAAGGAGCAGCCGGATGTCAGTAAATAACTGGACAGTTTGAATTCTTTGGTTAAAACCTGAATTCGGAATCAAACGGAAGAATTCTCCGCAGCTCCGGATCGAGCCGACAGCGAAATCCAATTTCCATCCAAATATTTCGTTTCCTCTCTGCGAGTTTAGCAGAAATTTCCAGAATATTAACAGACCATGTGTGTTTCTTTGTTGTTTGTTATTTAAATAATGGGGTTTGTATTGTGGCGTCTCTGCACTTGTTAAAATAATTCACCTCGTTTTATATAAAGTGGGAAACACATCCAGTTTAACATTCTGCTCACAACTTGTTCCATTTTCATTCGGTATTAACAAAGTCTGAAATAACCCAGCCCCCTGTCCCTGTTTGTGAACGACACCCAATCATCGATTAATGTAATGCTGATCGGTACAGTATCGATATATTATCCGCATGTAGGTGTCATTTCAACTTGTATATGGATGTAATGTCGACCTGTATCAATGCAGTATCGATTTGTGTGTGGCTATACACTGATCTGTGTGTAGGTGCTCTGTACGGTTTCCTTTTTGCCCAGCTACCTGTAAAGTGCCCCAAACTCTAACACTTGCCGCTTTCCTGACAGCTGCAAACCATCCCTCGGCGATGATGGGTTTTGGAATTCCATGTTGCTGACACCAAAATCCACCATTTCTCAGGGCCCTTTGCCCTGCTCTCCGCGGTGTCAAAATGTTTGTCCAGTTTCCAATGAACCATTAATTCCTCCAGCACAAAGTTAGATTTAAGTAAACCTCACCTTCACTACCCAACAGAAAGCCCGGCTCCCCGTGTCTGCATGGGTTTCCTCCGGGTGCACCGGTTTCCTCCCACACTCCAGAGATGGATTGGCCATTCTAAATTGTCCTTTAGTGTCGGGGGGATTAACAGGGTAAATACAGGGATTATGGGGATAGTGCCTGGGTGGGATTGTGGTCGGTGCAAATTCGACGGGCCGAATGGCCTCTTTCTGCACTGTCGGGTTTTATGATTCTATGAATCCCTCGCACCACTGATTTACAAGATTCTCCTGCTCAGCGACCGACACTTTCCGAAAGCATCAAGTTTTATATTTTATCATCAAATGGTTGTTTCCTGGTGCACAACCGGAGTATTTCTTGCTCTTGCAATCCTATCTCTCCAATCTCCGCCAGCCCTGCAGCCTCCCCTCGGACACCTCTTTCCCCGACTTATTCTCCCCCTCCACCCCAATTCCCTCGCTGTCCTGCCGGGGACAGAGCCTGAAATCTCCCGCCTGCCCATCTGGCTTCTTTTCAAAACTTCTCAAACCTTTCCCTTGAACAAGTCTTTCTGTTAATCCTGGTCTTTGCCATCGATCCCACGGCCGTGATGCCTTTTTGTTTTCTTACATTTGTATCTGTTTGTGGCTGTTTTTATGTGCAGTAATGTACATAACATACAGAATGGAATTAGAAGCGTCCTGCACGGTGACACTGGGGACGGTTGGGGGTTTTGCTGGACATTTATTGTTTATTTATTGTTGAAATCTGAGCCGCATTCTCAATCACGTTTGGTCAGAAAATGACAGTGAAAAAGATGAAGAAAATTAAATATTTAATTGTCGTGTTTTAAAATCTGCAATTTCACAAATGTTCATTGTGTGAATTTAAGAAAAGGATATAAATAAATTCCAATTGATGCTGATTGCAGCTCCGAGAAATGACAGCAGAATCCGGGAAGCAAGAATACATTTAAAATATATTTTATTTAATTTTCAGTTTTGTAAACTGTAAAGTTCTTTATTTTCTTCAATATTTTAGACTAAATGTTGAGATAATTCTCTTCCGTCTGAATCTCCCTCCTAAGGTTATCTCTCAGTTACTCTGTATCATCTGACTATTTATTTCAACATCTGTTCTCTTTAGTTCGTTTTTCTGCCACTGTCCGTCTCTCGTTCTCTCTGCCTAATACGCTCCCTCCCTCCCTCCCTCTCTCTCTCTCTCTGTCCCTCTCTATCGGGGGTTAGGTCACACAATGCAACCTTCAGTCTTGACAGCGTGAAACTTTACCACCATCATCATTGGACAGGATGATCCTGGAACCTGTTCTAGAATCCGCATGATGTGGAACTTTAACCTGGTGTTGTGAGACTTTTTACTAAAATCCGCACCCAGCAGAGACCAGGGACATGGGATAGATTTCAGGTTGAATGTGTTTCTGCTGGGGTGCCTATTCTGAGTTGCTGGATGGCTGGTGTTTGGATCTGTCGCGGAGGTCTCTCTGTGATTTCCTAATGCGGGACACTGGCTGTTTCAGTGTTTGGATCCAGGCTGTGACACAGGATTGACTCCATCAAGTGACGTCCCAGTCAGCCGTGATTGCACTGAAGGTTAGCTTGTCCTTTAAGCAGGTATGTGAAAGGTGACCAGCCGCTGTCACTTCCTCCTCGGCTTCGTTCCAACTCGGAGCTGGAGACATGATGAAAGATTTGACAAAGCGCCGCTGTGGGTCAGAACAGACTCTCAGGACAGAGTGCACAGTGCAGTAAAGGAGCAATGTGCTCATCTCTTTATATTCTTTGGAAAGAAAGACGAGCAGAAAATAGCAGAATAATTACCAGAGCCCGAGAAAGGAGAACCAGTGTGAGTGAAGAGAGAGAGAGAGAGAGAGAAAGTGTGTGTGAGAGAGAGAATGACAGAGAGCGAGAGAGGGTGACAGAAAGTCAGAGAGACTAAGAGAGAGAGAGTTCTGCAGATAGTGGAAAACAAGATGAACTAAATCATTTCAATAAAGGGCAACACTCAGAAATCAACTTGTGTGAAGCGGTTTTAGAATTACAATCATTCATGGATTTCCCGGTTTGGTCGCTAACTCGATCCTTTCCGATCGATTTCGGTTCAGTATTTTACAAAAGCCGGGTTTAAACTCGCCTTCACTGCTCCTCATTTCTTCAAAAGCAATTAACAGCCGCATTATTGGATTGGACAGAGAGATTGTATTTACTTAACTATTAACTCCAAATTGCACTGTATTTACCGAGTGTGTGGTCCTGAAGTGGACCTACCTTGCATCTTTCTCTACACCCTAGCTATGACTGTAACACTACATTCTGCACTCTCTCCTTTCCTTCTCTATGAACTGTATGCTTTGTCTGTATAGCGCGCAAGAAACAATACTTTTCACTGTATACTAATACATGTGATAATAATAAATCAAATCAAATCAAATATATTTTTCTGAGGTGAGTTGTCCTTTGAACAGGGGCTGAACAGTTCACATCGCTCTGACTCTGGGAAGTAGCGGCTCCGGCAGGTAAACAGCTGAGCCACACTCAGCTGAAATTCTCCTCGGTTAGCTGATCCAGAAATCCAGGCACAACACTGACAGCTCTCATTCAGTTCAATAGAAGATCCACATTTCTTTCTAGCATTGCTTATCTGGGATTTATTCTCAGCCACGCATCCTGTTTGAGATAAACTTGTGGGAGAAATTGCTACAAGTCTGAAACCCACAGGATAACCGGATTCAAGGTACAGTTTGTTCAGGGAGATGAGGGGGTGGGTTAATGTGTCTGTGATGTCTTTATCTTTGAGACACCGAAACGAACAGACGCTGGTCTGTATCTTTGATGTAAGCACCCGCGTGTCCATACAATAACCACAATTGCTTCATTATTTAGTGGATCATGCACTTGCTGCATTGACCAAGTTATGGTGCCCTCTTCTTCCCAGTTAGAATCCGACTCCCAGCATCCAATAGCCACTTAATATTCAATGATACATCATCAGTTATGAAGTGAATGAGAGTTTTAATGTTCAGAGAGCCAGGCCCACTCTCACTGAGATCGCATCCACACACAAAAATAAATCGCGATGCCACATACAATGATAGTTTGGATGCTACAGTTACCAAGCAATCGAGAATTGGCACAGGCCGGATCCCTGGCCGGATTCCTGGCTGCATCCACGACAATTAAGGGCTGGGCACAGAGGACATTAACACCACACAAAACTTCTGTGCCAAACGTGTGCAGGGGCCACGCAGATTTGTAACTGGCATTCCACAACATCTGCTTCCAACAAACAATCTTTCAGTTGTCTATAAAACATTTAAAGATAACTTCTAAAAAAACATCTTATCCACATCACTGTGACCCCTGAGTATTCCTCAAAAAAAAGGATTGAGATTTGTTCTTGTGATTTTGGGATCTTATGTAGCTATTAAAAAAATTAAATATATGAAAATATATAAAAATATTAAAAATATTGCAACTCGCGATGACCACGTGCTGAAACTATAAAATCTTCCTGGTCCTTCGCTGTCCTGACAATATGATCTAAAATAAAACAGTGTAGGTGGATGTTGGCCACCTTTGTGTTTGTATCCAGGAGCCTCCTATCCGACTAAAATGCAATTTGCTGGTTAATGTTAGATGTTTCCGGCCAGACTGGGGATCAGATTGATGTGTTTCTGTGGCCCTGAGTGAGGGAGGGGAAATCAGTGAGGCTTCAGAGTACAAACCCGTGACTCTCACTCAAACTCAAAATAAATCAAAGGGAGGAATTTATTGGATTTAATGTAAGTTTTAAAATGGTTAAGATGAAAATAATGAGACTTAAGATAGACAAATCTCCAGGCCTGAGAACTTCCATCCCAGAGCATCAGACCATTCGGCCCATCAAGCCTGGGCAAGGCTAGCTAAGAAGAGCATTCTGGAGCAGGATGACCTGAGTGGGCCTGGAGGTCTGGAGTGCATCTGCTTCAATGCGAGGAGCGTAACGGGTAAGACAGACAAACGTAGGGCCTTAATGCTTACGCGGAATTTGGACGTGGTTGCGGTGACGGAGACATGGTTAAAAGAAGGACAGGACTGGCAGCTGAATATTCCGGGGTATAAGTGTTTTAGGCGAGGCAGAGGAGGGGCTAAAAAAGGTGGGTGAGTAGCGGTATTAGTTAGGGAGCATATTACAGCGGTGCAGAGGGTGGACAATTTAGAGGGGTCATGTAATGAGTTGCTGTGGGTGGAGCTCAGAAACAGGAAAGGTGCAATCACTATGCAGGGGGTATACTACAGGCCACCCAACAGCCCACGGGAAGTGGAGGAACGGATATGTCAGGAGATTCTGGATATGTGCAGAAAACATAGGGTTGTTGTAGTGGGAGACTTCAATTTCCTTGGTATAGACTGGAAAGTGCTTAGGGCTGGGGGTCTGGACGGGGAGGAATTTGTAAAATGCGTACTGGAAGGTTCTTTGGAACAGTATGTAGATAGCCCGACTAGAGAGGGAGCTATACTGGATCTAGTTCTGGGAAATGAGCCCGGTCAGGTCGTCAAAGTTTCGGTAGGGGAACATGTGGCAAATAGTGACCACAACTCTGTTAACTTTAGGATAGTAATGGACAAGGGTGAGTGTTGTCCTAAGGGTAGGGTACTAAATTGGGGGAAGGCTAACTATAGTCGGATTAGGCAGGAATTGGCGGCCGTTGATTGGGAGAGGCTGTTCGGGGGTAAGTCCACGTCTGGCATGTGGGAGTCTTTTAAGGAACAGTTGATAAGGCTGCAGGACAGGCATGTGCCTGAAAAAGGAAGGATAGAAAAGGTAGGATTCAAGAGCCGTGGATAACCAGGGAAATTGAGGATCTGATCAAAAGGAAAAGAGAGGTGTACGTTAGGTCAGGCAACTGAAAACAGATGGAGTTCTGGAGGGATACAGAGAGAGTAGGAAAGAACTCAAACGGGGAGTTAGAAGGGCAAAAAGAGGTCACGAGATGTTCTTGGCAGGCAGGATTAAGGAGAATCCTAAGGCATTCTATTCATATGTTAGGAACAAAAGAGTTGTCAGGGAAAAAGTCAGACCTCTCAGGGACAAAGGAGGGGAATTATGCTTAGAACCTAAGGGAATAGGGGAGATCTTAAATGAATACTTTGCATCGGTATTTGCAAAGGAGAGGGACTTGTTGACTGGGAGTGCCTCAGAGGGAGGTGTTGACCTGTTAGAGAGAATCTCCATTACAAGAGAGGAAGTGTTAGGTTTTTTAGGTAACATTAAAACTGACAAATCCCCAGGGCCTGATGGCATCTATCCTAGACTGCTCAGGGAGACAAGAGATGTAATTGCTGGGCCTCTGACGGAAATCTTTGTCTCTTCATTGGACACAGGTGAGGTCCCTGAGGATTGGAGGATAGCGAATGTGGTACTGTTATTTAAGAAGGGCAGCAGGGATAACCCGGGTAATTATAGACCAGTGAGCTTGACGTCTGTGTTCGGGAAGTTGTTGGAGAGGATTCTTAGAGACAGGATGTATGCGCATTTAGAACGGAACAATCTCATTAGTGACAGACAGCATGGTTTTGTAAGAGGGAGGTCGTGTCTTACAAATTTGGTGGAGTTTTTTGAGGAAGTGACAAAAATGGTTGACGAAGGAAGGGCCGTGGATGTCGTCTATATGGATTTCAGTAAGGCATTTGACAAAGTCACTCATGGTAGGTTGGTTAAGAAGGTTAAGGCTCATGGGATACAAGGAGAGGTGGCATCATTTAAGACTTACCTGGATAGTCACATGAGCAGTTTGGGAATGGAGGGATACAAATGAATGGTCTAGTTGGACCAATGAGAGGCACAGGCGTGGAGGGCCGAAGGGCCTGTTTCCTGTGCTGTACTGTTCTTTGTTCTTTGTTCCACCATTCAATACAATCACGACTGATCTTCTGCCTCAACTCCACTTTCTTGCTCACTCCCAGATCACATGATTCGGTGAGAGTCCAAAAGTCTGTCTATCCCAGATAAATATATTCAATGATGGAACTTCTGCAACTCTCTGGGGGAGAGAACCCCAAAAATTCACAACCCTTTGAAGAAATTTCTCCTCATCTCAACTCCATGTGACCAGGCTGTGCCTGTTCTAGATTCTCTAGCTGGGGAGAAAAACTCCTGCAGTACCTACCCTTTTGAAGGAGATCAAAACTGGGAACTTAATATTCAGATATATTTTTCCTTTCAGAAAGATGGGAAGGAAGGAAAAGGTGGTGGGGTAGAACTGTTAATAAGAGATGAAATGAGCTCAATTGTGAGAGACAGTCTAGGCTCAGATGATGTAGAGTCTATCTGGGTGGAGGTAAAAAAAACAGCAAGGGAAAGAAGACATTGGTCGGAGTGTATAGACCCCCAAACAGTAGCCACACTGTAGGAAGGGATAGGAGCATGTAAAAAGAATAGAGCAATAATTCTTTTGTACCAGGTAGGGGCGGCACGGTAGCACAGTGGTGAGAGGGATACAGTTTACAAAGAGAAATTGATAGGTTCAGTAAGTGGGCAAAAGTGGGAGTATCAGGATCTTTTATATTTCAACGAGGTCATCTCACATTCTATTAAACTCCAAACTGCATGGGTCCAGCTGACTCAGCCTCTCATCATATGATAACCGTTTGATCCCAGGAACCAATCGAAATCAAAACAAAATGAAAGCAAAATACTGCAGATGCTGGCAATCTGAAATTAAAAATAGAAAATGATGGAAAGACTCAGCAGATCTGGCAGCATCGGTGGAGAGAGAAACAGAGTTAACGGCCAGGACTCTCCCGACTCACTGTGCTGCTCGAGCCTCCCAGGTGTTTTTTTTAGCACAATGAGCTCCGTGCCAGAAATCAGCGCCGAGCTGATTATCATATGGAAATGTCCTTGAAATTGACATTTCCATATGATTAGTGGACCTGGGACAGTATTCTCCAGGCCCGCTCGCATCTCCCCTCCCCCACCAAGAGTGGTTCTCACCAGCAGGGTTTACAATTGCTCCCCACTAACAGGGAACAGGCATCCTCACCCTGCTGGTGGGGACAGAGGAGATTGAACCCCCCTCTAGAAGGTCGGGGCAAATGGGGGTATCCCTTGGGCATTGCCAACTTGGCAGTGCCAGCCTGGTACACTGGCACTGCCCACTGGGCACCAGGAAGTGCCAAGGGCGGGGCATACTGGGGAGCAGGTCCTATGGGGGGGTGATCAGTGCAGGGGGATCCTGTTGCCATTCTGCACTGGGATTGGTGGGGGAGGGTGGGAGGACGCAATCAGGGATGCACATGTGGTGTGGTTGGGCCTGGTCATTGGGGTTGGGGGATCAGGGTTGGCCATGGGGGGATCAAGGCTGGGGGGGTGTAAACTGGGGCTGACTACTGGAGAGGGGGTGGATCTGGGCTGGCCCAGAGGGGTGTCGGGGGGGTGGATCTGGTAGGCCAGTGATCGGAGGATAGGTCAGTGATTAGGGAGATTCTGGGGAGGTTAGCAATCAGGAGGCCAGCAATTGGGGAGGGGCCAATGCACACGCATCGATTTCCGCACTGACAGATGGGGGAAGGGTAGTGGCCCACTCAGCGCCATGCTGCCAGCCTCTTGGGCGGGAATAGGATCTTATCTACCAGAGCGAATATCGCTGAGCCACTCAGAGGGTCAGACACTCACTCTGGCAAGTACGCTCAAAAAACAAGCGTGAAATACTCCCATTTTCCCACCTGTTGGGCACTTTGTTTTGTTTTGGGAAAATCCCGGCTAACATTTCTGAATTGCGACCTTTGAAAGATCATCAACGTGAAACATTAACTCTCATTTAAAAGAAGTTGGTGGGAAAATTGCATTTACTTTCGCCATAATCTTCCAGAATTCGGAGGGATGCTGTTGGATTGGAAATTGGTCAATGTCATAGAGCCATAGAGGTCATCCCATTGGTCAATGTCATAGAGCCATAGAGGTCATCCCATTGGTCAATGTCATAGAGCCATAGAGGTCATCCCATTGGTCAATGTCATTCCAATATCTAAGATTAGAGGAAGAGAAAAAAAATAGCAAACTTGTCAATCGGCAGTGGAGAAATGTCTAGAATTTGTCCCGAGGGATAAAGTGACTGAACCCTTGGATATATTTGAACTGAGGGAGTCAGTGTGGATTTGTAAATTCCAAGTTTTAGAGTTACAGAATTATAGAATGAAGGAAAATTGGCCGTGTACTGTTTTTTTTGGAAGAACTATTCTATTCGTCCCAGTCCCCTGCTCTCTCCCCATAGCCCTGCAAATTTATCCTAATCCTCTTTTGAAAGTTACTATTGAATCTGCTTTCACTGTCCGTTCAGGCGAAACATTCCAGATCACAACAGGTTTCTATTTATTGTTTTTCTCATATTCCCCCAGCCAGTTATCTTAAATCTGCATCTTCGCATATCATCACATTTTGAATACCTCATCAAACCACTCAGAGGAGAACACTCCCAGCTTCTCCACATTCTCCACATAACTGAAGTCCCCCATCTCTGTAACTGTTTCAGTAAATCCCCTCTGCACCTGCTCCAGGGACCTGACATCTTCGAAAGTACGGAGCAAAGTTTGTGAAATTTTATCAAGGTTTATTTCTTTTCTTTATTCTTTCATGGGCTGTGAGTATCATTGGATGGGTCAGCATTTGTTGCCCATCCATAATTTCCTTGAACTGAGTGGCTCGCTCGACCGTTTCAGAGGGCAGTTAAGAGCCAGCCATGCATATTGCGGGTTTGGAGTCACATGTAGGCCAGACCAGGTAAGGATGGCAGATTTCCTTCCCTTAAGGACATTGGTGAACTAGATGAATTTTTAAGCAACTGATGATAGTTTCATGGTCACCGTCACTGAGACCAACCTTCTATTCCAGATTTTATTCTTTGAATTCAAATTCCATCAGCTGGGATGATGGGATTCAAACCAGTGTCCGCAGAGCATTAGCCTGGTGCCCTGGATTGCTGGTCCAGTGAGATGCCACCATCTCCCTCTGTATAAGGGGTTATAACGGTTTACAAAGATTTATAACAGTTTAAGGCTTAACGTAACTTCCTTGCTTTCATACACACTGCCTTTCTTTTCATAAAGCCGAGGATCGTCTGCTTTTTTAACACTCTCTCAGCTGTTACCTTCCGAGATTTGTGTACATTCGCCCCAGGTGCCTCTTTGGCTGTATCTGCTTGAAATTGAACCATTTAGTTTATTTTGCCCCTCCTCATTTACCTATCAAAATGCAGCACTTCACACTTTTCCACATTAAACTTCAACTGCTGTGTATCTTTCCATTTCACCTTTAATGCTAGGAGTGGAACAGGTAAGGCTGATGAGTGAAGGAAGTGAATTGACACATGGAGGAGTGATATTGTTACCGTCACAGAAACATGGTTAAAGGAAGGGCAGGACTGGCAACTCAGCATTGCAGGATAGAGGATCTTTCGGTGAAACAGAGGAGGGTATAGAAGGGGAGGTGGTCTTGCACTCTTAATTAAGGAGTCAATTACTGCAATAAGGAGAAATGATATCTTGGAAGGGTCTTCAAATGAGGCTTTGTGGGTAGAGCTTAGGAATATAAAGGGGGCTGCCACATTACTGGGAGTGTATTATAGACGCCTAAAAGTCAGCAGGAAATAGAGGAGCAACTATGTAGACACGGTGGCACAGTGGTCAGCACTAATGGCCGGAGTAATGACACAGTCTGAAAGGCGTGCTGGTTAGGTGCATTGGCCATGCTAAATTCTCCCTCAGTGTGCTCGAACAGGCGCTGGAGTGTGGTGACTAGTGGATTTTCACAGTAGCTTCATTGCAGTGTTAATGGAAGTCTACTTGTGACATTAATAAATAAACTTAAACTTAAAAACTTAAACTGCTGCCTCACAGTGCCAGGGACACGGGTTCAATTCCGGTCTCAGGTCACTGTCTGTGCAGAGTTTGCACTTTCTCCCCGTGTCTGCGTGGGTTTCCTCCGGGTGCTCCAGTTTCCTCCCACAGTCCAAAGATGTGTGGGTTAGGTTGATTGGCCATAGTAAATTAATTGCCTCTCAATGTCAGGGGGAATAGCAGGGTAAATACATGGGGTTACGGGGATAGAGCCTGGGTGGAACTGTGGTCGATGCAGACTCAAGGGGCCAAATGGCCTCCTTCTGCACTGTAGGGATTCTAGGGTTCTATGAATAAACTGAGGTATGTAAGAATAATAATCAGGTAATTATAGTAGGGAATTTGAACTTCCCCAACATAAATTGGGATAGTCATAATGTAAAGTGTTTCAAGGGGACAGATTTCTTTAAATGTATTCGGGGAGTTTTTTTGTATCAATATGTAGATGGTCCAACAAGGGATGGAGCAGGGCCGGATCTGGTTCGAGGGAACGAAGCCAGACAAGTGCTCAATGTGGCAGTGGGGGAACATTGTAGCAATAGCGATCACAACAAGGTACGGTTCAAGTTTATTTAGGACAAGGAGAAAGATGGCCTGCAAAAGATGGCTTTGGATTGGGGGAAAGGCAGATTTTATTACAATAAGGCAGGATCTGGCCAAAGTCAGCTGGGAACAGCTCCTTGTGGAAAAGTCTACAGCAGAGCAGTGGGAGGGCAATGGGGAGAGTACAGGTCAAACATGTTCTTTTTAGGGAGAAGTGTGGGGGCAATAAGTTCAGGGAACACTGGTTGTCCCAGACATTTCAGGCCTGAATAAGGAAGAAGAAAAAGGCTATTTGATCAACAACAGGGAACTGGAACCAGAGAGGCTGGAGTGAGAAGACAGTGACTGGAGCAGGAGCCTTACTTTTCCCCATTACATGTATTGGGATTTAAGCTAGTGGTAGAGTAGTACAGCACGGGGATTTAGAGTGGTGTTTACAGAATCGTGTATTTGACATTTTGTAGTGAGAATCCAACACTAGGGACCATTAGTTAGCTGTAAATTAGTTTAATAGAAACGTATTTTTAATTAAATAGTTGCTGGAGGGAACAAGTGGCAATCAGGAGTGTGTTTCTCCTGCGGAATGTGGGAAATCAGAGACAATTTGAACGTCCTTGATGACTACATCTGCAGGCAGTGTGTCCATTTGCAGCTCCTGTCAGTCTGCATGGATGGATTGGAACGGCAGTTGGACACACTTAGGGGCATGCAAGAGGTGGAAAGTGCCATGGACAGGAGCTTTAAAGACGTGGTCACACCCAAGGTTCATGCAATTAGATGAGTGACCGCTAGAAGGGGCAGGCAGACAGTGCAGGAGGCCCTGTGGCCATACCCCTGTCTAATAAATATATTATTCTGGATATTGTTGGGGGGGTTTGCCTATCGGGGGATTGCGACAGCAGCAGCCAGAGCAGCGGCACCACACTCAGCTCTGGTGTACAGCATGGTGTGGGGGGGTGGGGGTCAAAGTGCAGTGGTAATAGGGGATTCGATAGTCGGGGCACAGATCGGCATTTCTGTGGCCACAAAAGAGACTCCAGGATGATGTGCTGCTTCCCTGGTGCCAGGGTCAAGGATGTCTCTGAGCGGGCATGGAGTGGCAACCAGAGAACAAAGAACAAAGAAAAATACAGCACAGGAAACAGGCCTTTCGGCCCTCCAAGCCTGTGCCAATCATGATGCCCTAACTAAACCTCTGCCCTTACTTAGCCAGTTTCTCTCTATTCCCTCCTAAATTCATGGACCCTTCCAGATGCCTCTTAAATGTTGCTAATGTACCTGCTTCCACCACCTCCTCTGGCAGCGCATTGCAATAGGTCAGCAAGTGAAATGACTGAGGAGGAGTTAGAGACTAAGGTCAGTGAGGCTAAGAGGAAGAACAGACAGGGAGAGGTTATACAATATGGTGAGACTGGTGGTCTGAAGTGTATTTGTTTTAATGCATGTAGTATGACAGATAAGGGATATGAACTTAGAGCTTGGATTAGGACATGTAACTATAGAATCATAGAATGATACAGTGTAGAAGAGGCACTTCAGCCCAATGAGTCTGCACAGTACATTAGAAACACCTGAACTCCCACCTAATCCTATCTGCCAGCACTGGGCCCATAGCCCTGAATGTTATGATGTGCCAAATGTTCATCCAGATACCTTTTAAAGGATGTGAGGCAACCCGCCTCTACTACCCTCCCAGGCAGCGCATTCCAGACTGTCACCACCCTCTGGGTAAAAAGGTTTTTACTCATATCCTCCCTAAACTCCCTGCCCTCACCTTGAACCTATGTCCCCGCGTGACTGACTCTTCAACAAAGGGGAACAGCTGCTCCTTATCCACTCTGTCCGTGCCCCTCATAATCTTGTACACCTCGATCAGGTCGCCCCTCAGTCTTCTCTGCTCCAACGAAAACAACACAAGCCTATCCAACCTCTCTTCATAACTTCAATGTTCCACCCAGGCAGCATCCTGGTGAATCTCCTCTGCACCCCCTCCAGTGCAATCACATCCTTCCTATAATGTGGCGACCAGAACTATACACAGTACTCTAGCTGTGGCCTCACCAAAGTTCTATACAACTCCATCATGTCTTCCCTGCTTTTGTAATCTATGTCTTGATTGATGAAGGCAAGTGTCCCATATGCCTTTTTCACCACCCTACTGACACGCCCTTCCGCTTTCAGAGATCTGTGGACAAACACGCCAAGGTCCCTTTGTTCCACAGAACCTCCCAGTGTTCCATTCATTGAATACTTTCTTGTCAAATTACTCCTTCCAAAGTGTATCACCTCACACTTTTCAGGGTTAAATTCCACCTGCCACTTATCTGCCCATTTGATCATTCCGTCTATATCTTCTTGCAGCCCAATACACTCCGCCTCACTGTTAACCACCCGGCCAATCTTTGTGTCATCCACAAACTTACTAATCCTACCCCCCACATAGTCATCTATGTTGTTTGTATTAATGATGAATAATAGGGGGCCCAACACAGATCCCTGTGGTACGTCACTGGACACTGGCTTCCAGTCACTAAAGCAGCCTTCTGTCATCACTGTCTGTCTCCTACAACTGAGTCAATTTTGAATCCACTTCATCAAATTACCCTGTATCCCGTGTGAATTTACCTTCTTTACAAGTCTGCAGGACATTGCAAAAGGCTTTGCTGATACTATGATGTTGTAGCTATTACAGAGACTTGGTTGAGAGAGGAGCAAGACTAGCAGCTTAACGTTCTGGGATTTAAATGTCTCAGGGGTGATAGAGAAGGATGTAATAGAGATGGGGGAGTTGTGTTACTGATTAGGGAGAATATCACAGCTGTACTGAGGGAGGACACCTCGGAGGGCTAGTCCAATGCGGCCATATGCACAGAGCTCAGGAATCGGAAGGGTGCAATCACTTTGATGGGGTTGTACTGCAGGCCTCTCAACAGCCAGTGGGAGATAGAGAAACAGATGTGTGGACATCTTATCGCAAAATGTAGATTGGGGGCTGCTTGTTTGAGGGTAAATCTACATCTGTCATGTGGGAATCTTTTAATGGCCAGTTGATTAGAGTTCAGGACCAGCATGTTCCTGTGAAAATGAAGGATAAGGATGGCAAGATTCTGGAAATTTGGCTGACAAGAGAAATTGTGAGCTTAGTAAAAGGAAAAAGAGGCTTAAGTAAGGTTTAGGAAACTGAAGACAGCAGAGCCCTCGAAGAATATAAAGAAAGCATGGAAGAATTCTTGAACAACCACATGAAGGACAATCTGGTATGGTTTGGATGAATAAATTAGCACATAGTTATTTTTTCTGGCCAGGTCCGGATGCTCAGATTGAAGAAAACGTGGGACAGTGTCAATCCTTTGCACGAATAAGAAATACACCATCGAATGTCTCCTTTACACCCTTGGGAGTGGCCTAGAATGCCATGACAATGTTTACATGTAGATTTTGCTGGTCCGTTCCAGGGTTGCATGTTCTTAGTCATAATTGTTGCGCACTCAAAGTGGCCAAAAGTTTTTATCATGAGATCTACTACATCTGAACAAACTACTGAAAAACTTGATTTTTTTTGCAAAGTTTGGCAAACTGGAACAGATCTTTAGGGATAGTGATTCACAGTTTACTGCACAAGAGTTTGAGGATTATCTCAAAGTAAATGGTATTCAGTATATAAAATCCACACCTTATCATCCATCAACCAATGGATTCACTGAAAGATTCGCACAATTCCTGAAACATTCTTCAAAAGTTTCAAAATAGCAAGGTTCATTATCATGTCATGTGAAAAGCTTTTTGGCATTTTATTGAAACACTACTCATGTGAGTACCCAAGTTCACCTGCATTACTACTCTTAAATTAAAAGTTGAGAATTATGTTTGATTTGTTATTACCTCCAGAAGCCTCAGGGATAGCAGAGCATCAACAACAATCTCAAGTTGTTTGACATGAAGTGAGGACAAAACAACACTCATTTCAATAAGGAGATTGAGCGTTGGTGCAAATGTGCCGCAAGTGAGAAATGGGCTCCAGCCGCAGTTTTAGCAAAAACAGGTCCAATTTCTTACACGGTTCAAACTGAGGATGAACTAGTTTGACAACACCGTGCTGATCAATTGTTGTCATGAAATAATTTCTCAGAATCATCTCCAGAATATCAACTGCTTTGGTCCCTGGTGTTGTGAATATCACTACAGAATACTTAATTGAGTCTGAGTTGCCTGATAATTATGTTTTTGCTACTATACTTTGTGAGAATGATGCAGAATTAGTTCCAAGAGAAGCGGTGTCTACTGAAGTTCCAAATCATACTTCTAGGGTCAAGGACAGTGAAATTTCAGAACGTCATTTACAACCAAAGAAGAATAGATGCTCTCCTGATCGACTTTCCGATTGACAGTATATGATGACTATTGATGCATAGTAGTGTTGGTTATTATTGACCTGTGTATAACATTGTAGTAATTTGTTGTCATGATCACAGAAGTAAAGGGGGGGGGTGTTATATATTTCAGTGGTTGCAGATTGCTTTCAGAGCTGATCACATGATTTGATGCGATGTTATTAGGTGTTGCACAGGCTGATGTTTTACATTCAGTTTGTACTCTATACAGGCAAGAGGTCCTGGAATAAATCTGTTGTTGGTTGGATTTTACGTGTACAAACTATATTCTTTCCTTTTGTTTAAAACCCACAATCCTTAACATAGTTAGGACATTACAATAACAACAAAATGAAAGGAGACAAGCTTGTGATAAAGCTAAGAGCTAATGAATAGGAGTTTAAGGAAACATGCTCTGGTAGTATGTGCCAAAGGGATCCCAGCTTTTCTAACTAGATTTATCAATGACTTGGATTCAGGAATAGAGAAATAGAAGCAAAATACTGCAGATCCTGGAGATCTGAAATAAAAACAGAAAGTGCTGTAAAAACTCGGCAGATCTGGCAGCATCTGTGGAGAGAGAAACAGAATTAACAAATTCCGAAGAAGAGTCACATTGGACTCAAAACATTAGTTTTGCTTCACCGTCCACAGATTCTGCCAGACCTGCTGTGTTTTCCAGCACTTTTAGTTTTTAGTATTAAAGAATAATTGACAGAGCAAAGTCATGCCTAAAAGAATTGATTGAATTTTTAAACCAGGTGTGTAGATGAGATGTTTGATGTGGTTTATATGGATTTCAGCAAAGTCTTTGACAAGGTCCCACATTGAATCATAGAATCCCTACAGTACAGAAGGAGGTCATTCGGCCCATCGAGTCTGCACTGACAACAATCCCACCCAGGCCCTATCCCTGCAACCCCACATATTTACCCCGCTAATCCCTCTAACCTACGAATCCCAGGACACTAAGGGGCAATTTAGCATGGCCAATCAACCTAACCCGCACAGCTTTGGAGTGTGGGAGGAAACCGGAGCACCTGGAGTAAACCCATGCAGACACGAGGAGAATGTGCAAACTCCACACAGACAGTGACCCAAGCTGGGAATCGAACCCGCGTCCCTGGAGCTGTGAGGCAGTAATGCTAACCACTATGCCACTGTGGTGTCTGATAAACGAGGGAAAAGTGCATGGGATCTAGGGAAACTTGGCAAGTTGGATCCAAAACTTGCTTAGAGGTATTAGACAGAGGGTGGTGGTCAAGGGCTGTTAGTGTGACTGGGGGCTGGTGCCCAGTGGCAGATCACAGACGTCAGTGGTACATCCCTTATTGTTCATGATGTATATAAATGACATAAACGAGAATGTGGGAGACGGGGAAATGCCAAGTAAGTTTGCGAATGACTCAAATGTTGGTAGTGTGGTTAATAGTGAGGAAGAAGGTCTTAGGTTGGAGGAAGATATAGATGGGTTCGTCAGATGGGCAGAGAAGTGGCAGATGGAATATAATCCTGAAAGTGTGAGGTGATGCACTTTAGAAGGAATAATGAGACAAGGGAATATTTAATGAATGGCAGGACACTAGGAAACTCAGAGGAACAGAAGTATCTTGGGTGCTTGTCCATAGATCATTGAAGGTGGCAGGACATGTTAATAGGGTAGTTAAGAAGATACGGGATACTTGCCTTTATCTGTCATGTTATAGAGTGGGGAAATTATGTTGGAGCTGTACAAAACTTTGGTTGGGCCACAGCTGGAGTACTGCGTGTAGTTCTGGTCACCTCACTATAGGAAGGATGTGATTGCATGGAGAGGGTACAAAGGAGGTTCACCAGGATGTTGCCTGGGATGGAGCATTTGAGCAATAAGGAGAGTCTGGTGAGAAAAACTCTCTGTCTGAGGAACACTCACACCCTGAGGAACACTCACACCCTGAGGAACAAAGAACAAAGAACAAAGAACAGTACAGCACAGGAAACAGGCCCTTCGGCCCTCCAAGCCTGTGCCGCTCCTTGGTCCAACTAGACCAATCGTTTGTATCCCTCCGTTCCCAGGCTGCTCATGTGACTATCCAGGTAAGTCTTAAACGATGTCAGCGTGCCTGCCTCCACCACCCTACTTGGCAGCGCATTCCAGGCCCCCACCACTCTCTGTGTAAAAAACATCCCTCTAATATCTGAGTTATACTTCGCCCCTCTCACCTTGAGCCTGTAGCCCCTCGTGAACGTCACTTCTGATCTGGGAAAAAGCTTCCCACCGTTCACCCTATCTATCCCCTTCATAATCTTGTACACCTCTATTAGATCTCCCCTCATTCTCCGTCTTTCCAGGGAGAACAACCCCATGTTACCCAATCTCTCCTCATAGCTAAGGCCCTCCATACCAGGCAACATCCTGGTAAACCTTCTCTACACTCTCTCTAACGCCTCCACGTCCTTCTGGTAGTGCGGCGACCAGAACTGGACGCAGTACTCCAAATGTGGCCTAACCAGCGTTCTATACAGCTGCATCATCAGACTCCAGCTTTTATACTCTATACCCCATCCTATAAAGGCAAGCATACCATATGCCTTCTTCACTACCTTCTCCACCTGTGTTGCCACCTTCAAGGATTTGTGGACTTGCACACCTAGGTCCCTCTGTGTTTCTATACTCCTGATGACTCTGCCATTAATTGTATAACTCCTCCCTACATTATTTCTTCCAAAATGCATCACTTCGCATTTATCCGGATTAAACTCCATCTGCCACCTCTCCACCCAATTTTCCAGCCTATCTATATCCTGCTGTATTGCCCGACAATGCTCTTCACTATCCGCAAGTCCAGCCATCTTCGTGTCATCCGCAAACTTGCTGATTACACCAGTTACACCTTCTTCCAAATCATTTATATATATCACAAATAGCAGAGGTCCCAGTACAGAGCCCTGCGGAACACCACTGGTCACAGACCTCCAGCCGGAAAAAGACCCTTCGACCACTACCCTCTGTCTCCTATGGCCAAGCCAGTTCTCCACCCATCTAGCCACTTCTCCTTGTATCCCATGAGCCTTAACCTGCTTAACCAACCTGCCATGTGGGACTTTGTCAAATGCCTTACTGAAATCCATATAGACGACATCCACGGCCCTTCCTTCATCAACCGTTTTTGTCACTTCCTCAAAAAACTCCACCAAATTTGTAAGGCACGACCTCCCTCTTACAAAACCATGCTGTCTGTCACTAATGAGATTGTTCCGTTCTAAATGCACATACATCCTGTCTCCAAGAATCCTCTCCAACAACTTCCCTACCACGGACGTCAAGCTCACCGGCCTATAATTTCCGGGGTTATCCCTGCTACCCTTCTTAAGTAATGGTACCACATTCGCTATCCTCCAATCCTCAGGGACCTCACCCGTGTCCAAAGAAGCGACAAAGATTTCCGTCAGAGGCCCAGCAATTTCCTCTCTCGTCTCCCTGAGCAGTCGAGGATAGATGCCATCAGGCCCTGGAGCTTTGTCAGTTTTAATGTTCCCTAAAAAACCTAACATTTCCTCTCTTGTAATGGAGATTTTCTCTATAGAACATAGAACATAGAACAGTACAGCACAGAACAGGCCCTTCGGCCCACGATGTTGTGCCGAGCTTTATCTGAAACCAAGATCAAGCTATCCCACTCCCTATCATCCTGGTGTGCTCCATGTGCCTATCCAATAACCGCTTAAATGTTCCTAAAGTGTCTGACTCCACTATCACTGTAGGCAGTCCATTCCACACCCCAACCACTCTCTGCGTAAAGAACCTACCTCTGATATCCTTCCTGTATCTCCCACCACGAACCCTATAGTTATGCCCCCTTGTAATAGCTCCATCCACCCGAGGAAATAGTCTTTGAACGTTCACTCTATCTATCCCCTTCATCATTTTATAAACCTCTATTAAGTCTCCCCTCAGCCTCCTCCGCTCCAGAGAGAACAGCCCTAGCTCCCTCAACCTTTCCTCATAAGACCTACCCTCCAAACCAGGCAGCATCCTGGTAAATCTCCTTTGCACTCTTTCCAGCGCTTCCACATCCTTCTTATAGTGAGGTGACCAGAACTGCACACAATATTCCAAATGTGGTCTCACCAAGGTCCTGTACAGTTGCAGCATAACCCCACGGCTCTTAAGCTCCAACCCCCTGTTAATAAAAGCTAACACACTATAGGCCTTCTTCACAGCTCTATCCACTTGAGTGGCAACCTTTAGAGATCTGTGGATATGAACCCCAAGATCTCTCTGTTCCTCCACAGTCTTCAGAACCCTACCTTTGACCCTGTAATCCACATTTAAATTAGTCCTACCAAAATGAATCACCTCACATTTATCAGGGATAAACTCCATTTGCCATTTTTCAGCCCATCTTTGCATCCTATCTATGTCTCTTTGCAGCCTACAACAGCCCTCCACCTCATCCACTACTCCACCAATCTTGGTGTCATCAGCAAATTTACTGATCCACCCTTCAGCCCCCTCCTCTAAGTCATTTATAAAAATCACAAAGAGCAGAGGACCAAGCACTGATCCCTGCGGCACTCCGCTAGCAACCTGCCTCCAATCCGAAAATTTTCCATCGACCACCACCCTCTGTCTTCGATCAGACAGCCAGTTACCTATCCAGACAGCAGGTCAACACCTCCCTCCGAGACACTCCCGGTTAACACGCCCCTCTCCTTCGTGAATACCGATGCAAAGTATTCATTTAGGATCTCCCCTATTCCCTTGGGTTCTAAGCATAATTCCCCTCCTTTGTCCCTGAGAGGTCCGATTTTCTCCCTGACAACTCTTTTGTTCCTAACGTGTGAATAGAATGCCTTAGGATTCTCCTTACTCCTGCCTGCCAAGAACATCTCGTGACCTCTTTTTGCCCTTCTAACTCCCCATTTGAGTTCTTTCCTACTCTCTCTGTGTTCCTCCAGAGCTCTATCTGTTTTCTGTTGCCTGGACTTAACATACGCCTCCCTTCTCATTTTAATCAGATCCTCAATTTCCCTGGTTATCCATGGCTCTCGAATCCTACCTTTCCTATCTTTCCTTTTTACAGGCACATGCCTATCCTGCAGCCCTATCAATAGTTCCTTAAAAGACTCCCACATGCCAGACGCGGACTTACCCTCGAACATCCTCTCCCAAACAACACCCACCAATTCCTGCCTAATCCGGCTATGGTTAGCCTTCCCCCAATTTAGCACCCTGCCCGTAGGGCAGCACTCATCCTTGTCCATTACTATCCTAAAGTTAACAGAGTTGTGGTCACTATTTGCCACATGTTCCCCTACCGAAACTTTGACGAACACTCCCACCCTGAGGAACACTCACACCCTGAGGAACACTCACACCCTGAGGAACACTCACACCCTAAGGAACACTCATTTCTCGGGCTCTCACATGAAGAATGGTCATGAGTGAGGTATTGAAGAATAACTGGGATCGGGGAAACCAAAATTTTCACATTGAAGATTGCATGAATGGTCTTTGCCAGAGCAGATTTTCTGGCCAATCAGGAGACAGTTTATGCAGTGGCAGGAACTAGGCAATAGTGAATGATTTTCCTTTTGCAAATCCTGCGAGAAGTCGTTGGAATGAAAGGCAGGTGTAGCCTGTAACTAATGATGACTCAGTTATTTCCTGCTGTTTCTGGTGTCACATGTCACAAGCCCATCATGTTTACTTTCACTTCTCAGTATCACAGAATGGTTACAGCACTCACCTGATGCAGGAGCAGCGCTCCGAAAGCTCGTGATTCCAAATAAACCTGTTGGACTTTGACCTGGTGTTGTGAGACTTCTTATTGTAAACAGACCAGATCCTAACCACTCGCTGCATGAAAAAGCTTCTCCTCATGTCATAAACAAGCAGATAAGGGATGCGTGTAAAAACGGAACGGCAATAATCATGGGGGACTTCAACATGCACATTGACTGGCAGACTCAAGTCGGTAAGGGTGGAATGGAGGAAGAGTTCTTAGAATGCTGTCGGGATAGTTTCCTTGAACAGCATGTTACGGAACCGACGAGGGAACGAGCTATTTTGGATCTGGTATTGTGTAACGAGGTAGGTAGAATTAAGGATCTTATTGTGAAGGACCCTCTTGGGTCTAGTGACCACAATATGGTCGAATTTCTGATTCAGATGGAGGAGGAGAAAGTTTGGTCCCAAACCAGTGTCCTCTGTTTGAACAGAGGGAAATATGATAGGATGAGGGATGAATTGGCTAAGGTAGACTGGGAGAGCAGGCTGGCAGGTAGGATAGCTGAGGAACAGTGGAGGATTTTTAAGGAGATCCTTTTCAGTTCTCAGCAAAAATATATTCCAGCAAAAAACAAGGATTGTAAGAAAAGGGAGAACCAGCCGTGGATAACGAAGGAAATAAAGGAGAGTATTAAAATAAAAACAGCTGCGTACAGAGTGGCCAAAAATAGTGGAGAAACAAGTGATTGGGAAAAATTTAAGAAACAACAAAGAGAGACTAAGAAAGCGATAAAGAAAGGAAGGATAGACTATGAAGCTAGGCTAGCAATTAATATAAAAAATGATAGTAAAAGTTTTTATAAATATATAAAAAGGAATAGAGTGGCTAGAGTGAATGTTGGACCCTTGGAGGACGAGAGGGGGGAGTTAATAGTGGGAAATGAGGATATGGCTGAGTCTTTAAATAAGTTTTTTGTGTCGGTCTTCACGGTGGAGGACACAAATAGTTTGCCAAATATTAACGATAGAGGGTTGGCAGCAGGAGAAATACTTAATACAATTAATGTTACCAGAGAGGCAGTGCTGGGTAGACTAATGGGACTGAAGGTGGACAAGTCCCCGGGTCCGGATGGAATGCATCCCAGGGTATTGAAAGAAATGTCAGAGGTAATAGTGGATGCGTTAGTGATTATTTATCAAAACTCGTTGCATTCTGGGGTAGTGCCGGTTGATTGGAAAACGGCTAATGTTACGCCGCTGTTTAAAAAAGGAAGGAGACAAAAGGCGGGTAACTATAGGCCTGTCAGCTTAACGTCTGTAGTAGGGAAAATGCTGGAATCCATTATTAAAGAGGAGATAGCAGGGCATCTGGATAGAAATGGTTCGATCAATCAGATGCAGCATGGATTCATGAGGGGAAAGTCGTGCTTGACGAACATGTTGGATTTTTATGAAGATGTGACTAGGGCAGTTGATGGAGGAGAACCGGTGGATGCGGTGTTTTTGGATTTCCAAAAGGCGTTTGATAAGGTGCCCCATAAAAGGCTGCTGAAGAAGATTAGGGCACACGGAGTTGGGGGTAGTGTGTTAAAGTGGATTGGGGACTGGCTATCCGACAGGAAGCAAAGAGTCGGAATAAATGAGTGTTTTTCCAGTTGGAGGAAGGTAACTAGTGGCGTGCCGCAGGGATCGGTACTCGGGCCGCAACTATTTACCATTTATATAGATGATCTGGAGGAGGGGACGGAGTGTAGGGTAACGAAGTTTGCAGACGACACAAAGATAAGTGGAAAAGTGAATCGTGTGGAGGACGGAGAAGATCTGCAGAGAGATTTGGACAGGCTGAGTGAGTGGGCGAGGATATGGCAAATGGAGTATAACGTTGAGAAATGCGAGGTTATACACTTTGGAGGAAATAATAACAAATGGGATTACTATCTCAATGGAAACAAATTAAAACATGCTACCGTGCAAAGGGACCTGGGGGTCCTTGCGCATGAGACGCAAAAGCCCAGTCTGCAGGTACAACAGGTGATCAAGAAGGCAAATGGGATGTTGGCCTATATTGCGAGGGGGATAGAATATAAAAGCAGGGATGTCTTGATGCACCTGTACAGGGCATTGGTGAGGCCGCAGCTGGAATACTGTGTGCAGTATTGGTCCCCTTATATGAGGAAGGATATATTGGCATTGGAGGGAGTGCAGAGAAGGTTCACCAGGTTGATACCGGAGATGAGGGGTTTGGATTATGAGGAGAGGCTGAGGAGATTGGGTTTGTACTCGTTGGAGTTTAGAAGGATGAGGGGGGATCTTATGGAGACTTATAAGATAATGCGGGGGCTGGATAGGGTGGAGGCGGAGAGATTCTTTCCACTTAGTAAGGAAGTTAAAACTAGAGGACACAGCCTCAAAATAAAGGGGGGTCGGTTTAAGACAGAGTTGAGGAGGAACTTCTTCTCCCAGAGGGTGGTGAATCTCTGGAATTCTCTGCCCACGGAGGTGGTGGAGGCTACCTCGCTGAATATGTTTAAAGCGCGGATGGATGGACTCCTGATCGGTAAGGGAATTAAGGGTTATGGGGATCAGGCGGGTAAGTGGTACTGATCCACGTCAGATCAGCCATGATCTTATTGAATGGCGGGGCAGGCTTGAGGGGCTAGATGGCCTACTCCTGCTCCTATTTCTTATGTTCTTATGTTCTTATGTCGCCATTGCTTCTTCTGCCGATTAGCTTAAATCTGTGATTTTGATTTGATTTGATTTGATTTATTATTGTCACATGTATTAACATACAGTGAAAAGTATTGTTTCTTGCGCGCTATACAGACAAAGCATACCGTTCATAGAGAAGGAAACGAGAGAATGCAGAATGTAGTGTTACAGTCATAGCTAGGGTGTAGAGAAAGATCAACTTAATGCAAGGTAGGTCCATTCACAAGTCTGACAGCAGCAGGGGAGAAGCTGTTCTTGAGTCAGTTGGTACGTGACCTCAGACTTTTGTATCTTTTTCCTGACAGAAGTTGGAAGAGAGAATGTCCGGGGTCGTGGGGTCCTTAATTATGCTGGCTGCTTTGCTGAGGCAGCGGGAAGTGTAGACAGAGTCTATGGATGGGAGGCTGGTTTGAGTGATGGATTGGGCTACATTTACGACCTTTTGTAGTTCCTTGCGGTCTTGGGCAGAGCACACAATTCTGCCTTACCCTCTAATCCTCAATCCTTCCACCAGTGGGAACAGTTTCTCTCTGCCTACCCTGTCCAGACCTCTCATGATTTAGAATTCCTCAATCAAATTTCTCAAACTTCTCCAAGGAAAACTGTCCCAACTTCTCCAATCTATCTTCATAACTGAAGTTCCTCATCCCCGGAAACATTCCCTTTCGAACAATAGAAGCAGAGAAACAGGAGTGATGACTCTAACCCGGACATTATAAAACTTTGCAGCATCTATAATGAAACCAGTCCCACCCGATAACAATGAAGCCATTTCAGTATAATTCCTGGAAATATATGGAAATGGTTCAAGATGTTAAATGATTCTTGTGAGCTGGGAGTCAGAGTGCAAGGGTCCAGATGAGTGACTGGCAACTGTATTATTCGAATTGCCTGGATGATGTGAGCCTTGTTTTAACAATGAGGGCTGATCAGAGTTAGGCACAAGTTTAGGATTGAATAATGATGAAATGGTTAGTGCCATTGAGGGTAAGGCAGAATTGTGTGTGTGGGTGCTGGAGTTCTGTCGTTAACTGGCATATCTTTACCTTGTTATATCAGGAGGCCTCCTGCGTCATTCCATTGAGTTCCATTGAAACTGATAGCCAAGTTCTGCACACATGAGGTCGGCCTCAACCGGGATCTTGGGTTCATGTCACACTATCTGTAACCCCCACGACTTGTCTGGGTTTGCAAAATCTCTCTAACTGTCCTGGCTGGGAGACAATACACTCCTCTTTAACCTGTGCTTAACTCTCTTTCCATTCACATTGTCTGTACCTTTAAAACTTGATTCCCTGTAAAGACTCGCATTCCTACCATTATCTTGTAAATTGAGTTTGTGTCTATATATGCCCTGTTTGTGAACACAACTCCTCACTCACCTGATGAAGGGGCAGCGCTCCGAAAGCTTGTGCTACCAAATAAACCTGTTGGACTTTAACCTGGTGTTGTGAGACTTCTTACTGTGCTCATTCCATTGAGAACCATCCTGGAATGTGGCACCAACAGAAATGCGGCTTGCCTTAAACTATCACAGCAGAAACTTGTCCTATGTTAATAACAGGGACATAGATCCTTTCAAGTGGTTAACATTTCAGAATTGATAAATGTACAGACAGTTTCTTTCAGTGGTGGCCAGGATGTGATGTGACTGTCTTCATGGACTGCAGGCCTGCCTGTGCGCGAGTTCCTGTTTATTGTCAGTGTATTTATGTGCATTGATGGGGGAGGTGCTTTGTGTTGCAAACAGCAGCTTTACGGTCTCCCCAGTGAGTTAAAGCAGCCGGATTTCAATGCTGGCATCACAACGACATCCCATCTGCTTCCATACAACAAATGACATTGATGGTCCCAGTGACAGGAACACACGGGCCACACAGCTGCCACACTCGCAGCATTCTGCACCAATCCATACCCTCACCCAGCGTTCTGCACTGATCCTTACCCCAAACCAGCATTCTGCCCCAATCCCCACCCCCCCAGCATTCTGCCCCAATCCCCACCCCCCCCAGCATTCTGCCCCAATCCCCACCCCCCCCAGCATTCTGCCCCAATCCCCACCCCCCCAGCATTCTGCCCCAATCCCTCCCCCAGCATTCTGCCCCAATCCCCACCCCCCCCAGCATTCTGCCCCAATCTCCACCCCCCCAGCATTCTGCCCCAATCCCCACCCCCCCCAGCATTCTGCCCCAATCCCCACCCCCCCAGCATTCTGCCCCAATCCCTCCCCCAGCATTCTGCCCCAATCCCCACCCCCCCCGCCCAGCATTCTGCCCCAATCCCCACCCCCCTGCCCAGCATTCTGCCCCAATCCCCACCCCCCCAGCATTCTGCCCCAATCCCCACCCCCCCCAGCATTCTGCCCCAATCTCCACCCCCCCAGCATTCTGCCCCAATCCCCACCCCCCCCCCCAGCATTCTGCCCCAATCCCCACCCCCCCCAGCATTCTGCCCCAATCCCCACCCCCCCGCCCAGCATTCTAACCCAATCCCCACCCCCCCCGCCCAGCATTCTGCCCCAATCCCCACCCCCCCGCCCAGCATTCTGCCACAATCCCCACCCCCCCCCCCCCCCAGCCCAGTGTCTGCACCAATCCCCACCCCCCCCCAGCCCAGCATTCTGTACCAATCCGCACTCCAGCCCAGAACTGCCCTTGGCTCCCAAACACCACAAATCCTGCTTGAGGCTCTGGACAAAATGACTTGTTTGTGATCTAGTTAGCACTTCACTAATCTGGCGGAATAATTCTTGATATGCTTTTTTCCCTGACTCCACTGAAACCCAGTCACTCCTGATCCCGGGGAAGGAACCTATTGTAACATTGATGTGAGACCAGGTGGCCTAGACAGTTTATTCCTGTCTGTCACTTTCCATCTGTAACATTCAGCAGAAAGGAATCTGCTAATCATTGGAGATATCTGTGTTGTAGATGCCTCTTTAGATGAAAGAGAGCCAGTGATGTTATCTACTTTAACAAAGCAGCACAGGAGGCTGCCATAAGATAAGGTGTTAGAGGCAAGGTACTGGCATGGATAGAGGATTGGCAGACTGGCAGAAGATAGAGAGTGGGGATAAAATGGCCCTTTTCAGGATAAGCACAGTAAGAAGTTTAACAACACCAGGTTAAAGTCCAACAGGTTTATTTGGTAGCAAAAGCCACACAAGCTTTCGGAGCTCCAAGCCCCTTCTTCAGGTGAATCCTTTTCAGGATGGCAGCCAGTGACTAGTGGAGTTCTACGATGGTCAGTGCTGGGACCACAACATTTCACTTTATACATTGTCATAGAAATCATAGAAACCCTACAGTGCAGAAGGAGACCATTCGGCCCATCGAATCTGCACCAACCACAATCCCACCCAGGCCCTACCCCCACATATTTACCCGCTAATCCCTCTAACCTACGCATCTCAGGATTCTAAGGGGCAATTTTTAACCTGGCCAATCAACCTAACCCGCACATTTTTGGACTGTGGGAGGAAACCGGAGCACCCGGAGGAAACCCACGCAGACACGAGGAGAATGTGCAAACTCCACACAGACAGTGACCCAAGCCGGGAATCGAACCCAGGTCCCTGGAGCTGTGAAGCAGCAGTGCTAACCATTGTGCTACCGTGCCGCCCAGTGGATCATTAGTGATCTAGATAAAGAAACCGAGGGCATTGTGGCTACGTTTGCAGATGATACAAAGATAGGCGGGAGGGCAGGTGGTATTGAAGAGGCTGGGAGGCTGCAGAAGGACTTGGACAGGTTAGGAGAGTGGACAAAGAAGTAGCAGATGGAATACAACCTGGAAAGTGTGAGGTTATGCAATTTGGAAGGAGGAATGGAGGGATAGATTATTTTCTAAATGGGAAAATGCTTAGGAAATCAGAAACACAAAGGACTTGGGAGTCCTTGTTCAAGATCCTCTCAAGGTTAACGTGTGGGTTCAGTCGGCAGTTAGGAAGGCAAATGCAATGTTAGCATTCATTTTGAAAGGACTAGAATAAAAAAAACAAAAATGTGCTGCTGAGGCTGTATAAGGCTCTGGTCAGACCACACTTGGAATATTGTGAACAATTTTGGGGCTCGTATCTAAGGAATGATGTACTGGCCTTGGAGAGGATTCAGAGGAGGTTCACAAGAATGATCCCGGGAAAGAAAAGCTTGACATATAAGGAGCGTTTGAGGACTCTGGGTTTGTATTCAATGGAGTTTAGAAGGATGAGGGGGGATCTTATTGAAACTTACAGGATACTGCGAGACCTGGATAGAGTGGACATGGGGAAGGTGTTTCCATTAGCAGGAGAGGTTGGATCCAAGGGCACAGCCTCAGAGTAAAGGGACGAGAGATGAGGAGGAATTTCTTCAGCCAGAGGGTGGTGAATCTATGGAATTCATTGCCACAGAAGGCTGTGGAGGCCAGGTCATTGAGTGTATTTAAGATAGAGGTAGATAGGTTCTTGATTGGTAAGGGGATCAAAGGTTACATGGAAAAAGTGGGAGAATGAGGTTGAGAAACTTATCAGCCATGATTGAATGGTGGAGCAGACTCGATGGGCCGAATGGCCTAATTCTGTTTCTATATCTTATCGTCTTTATGTATCTTCACCATTGCAGCATAACCAAAGATCTTCACATTGGTAACTCCTGGGGCATTTTGTTCAATTGCTTCCCAACGGGCACTCAGATTACCACAGATTCAATCCCATATCGAAGGGCCAAATGGCCTCCTCCTGCTCCTATCTCCCATTCATTCATCTTGTAAGGAGACAAACCAAAGGGCAATTCATCAGAACTCCAAAATATCCTCCATTTCTATGGCCCTCTGTCTCCACAATGCCCTTGCCCAGTCACCCTACATGTTCATCAGGGGCAGGCAGCACTGTTGGCAGTGACATCCTTTAATATATTTTCAGACTGCATCTCTTCTAATCACCGGAATCTCTGGCCATTAGCACTAACTGCTAACTTGTGTTTCACAATCGTACAGTCATCTGCACCGAATTCAAAGCACTTGCTCCTAGTTTTCCATCAATTTCTGGAATAAACTGCAAACATTAAAAAGAAAATTTGAGAAGAAAGCAGGCTTTAATCCTGAAACTTTACAACAAGCTGATTAACTCAGCATTGAGTGTGTGTGAGGCAACGGCTGATACCTACACTCCTATTCACATTCTAATCTTATTTGTCCCAGGAAAGCACACGTTGAGTTTATTGGCATCTTTAACACAGAGAAGTATTATAGAGAGGAAGATACAGTAAATAAAACACACAAAGGAATAGTTGGAAAAAGGAGCCAGGACAGAAAATTTGTGAAAAGTTGGTTTCGGGAGGTTTTTATGGGGAGAGCAGTGGGACAGAGACAGACAACACAGCAGAGATGGAAATAAGTGTTCTTGATAACAGAGAGTTCAGCATTCAATAGGTTTTGTGGAGGATGGAATCAGTGGCAAGGCAGTAAACTATTGGTTTTGGTGGTTGCAGTGATCAGTTGGCAGAGATTTAAAGATATTGAATCATCCAGTGGGCAGGCATCAAGAGGAGGACAACGTGGGGGAGTCTGAGGTTATTCACTTTGGTTGTAAGAATAGAAAAGCAGGATAATTTTTAAAAGGTGTGAAAGTTGAGAGTGTTCATTCTTGGAGAGAGTTGTGTACTTGCACATAGGAACACAGAAATATAGCATGAAGCAATTAGCCTGTTGGTATTTATTGTAAAAGGATTGGAGTACGTGAATTAAGAAGTCTTGCTACAGTTGTACAGGGTTTTGGTGAGACCACATCTGGAATACTGTGTGCAATTTTGGTCTCCATGTTTCAGAAAGGATGTACTGGCACTGGAGGGAGTACGGGTAAGGTTCAGTAAATTGGTCTTTGGGATGAGGGGGCTGTTTGATGATTAGAACAAAGAACAAAACAACAAAGAACAAAGAACAATACAGCACAGGAACAGGCCCTTCGGCCCTCCAAGCCCGCGCCGCTCCCTGGTCCAAACTAGACCATTCTTTTGTATCCCTCCATTCCCACTCCGTTCATATGGCTGTCTAGATAAGTCTTAAACGTTCCCAGTGTGTCCGCCTCCACCACCTTGCCCGGCAGCGCATTCCAGGCCCCCACCATCCTCTGTGTAAAATACGTCCTTCTGATATCCGTGTTAAACCTCTCCCCGCCTCACCTTGAACCTATGACCCCTCGTGAATGTCACCACCGACCTGGGAAAAAGCTTCCCATCGTTCACCCTATCTATGCCTTTCATAATTTTATACACCTCTATTAGGTCACCCCTCATCCTCCGTCTTTCCAGTGAGAACAACCCCAGTTTACCCAATCTCCCCTCATAACTAAGCCCCTCCATACCGGGCAACATCCTGGTAAACCTCCTCTGCACTCTCTCTAAAGCCTCCACGTCCTTCTGGTAGTGTGGCGACCAGAACTGGACGCAGTATTCCAAATGCGGCCGAACCAACGTTCTATACAACTGCAACATCAGACCCCAACTTTTATACTCTATGCCCCATCCTATAAAGGCAAGCATGCCATATGCCTTCTTCACTACCTTCTCCACCTGTGACGTCCACCTGTGAAACAGGAAGGGCGCAGTCACTATGTTGGGGGTATACTACAGGCCCCCCAACAGCCCAAGGGAAGTAGAAGAACGGATGTGTCAGGAGATAATGGATAGGTGCAGGAAAAATAGGGTTGTTGTAGTGGGAGACTTCAATTTCTCTGGTATAGACTGGAAATCGCGTAGGGCTGGGAGTCTGAATGGGGAGGAATTTGTAAAATGCATACAGAAAGGTTCTTTGGAACAATATGTAGATAGCCCGACTAGAGAGGGGGCTATACTGGACCTAGTACTGGGGAATGAGCCCGGTCAGGTCTTCAAAGTTTTGGTAGGGGAACATGTGGCAAATAGTGACCACAATTTTGTTAGCTTTAGGATAGTGATGGAAAAGGATGAGTGGTATCCCAAGGGTAAGGTGTTGGATTGGGGGAAGGCTAACTATAGTGGGGTTAGGCAGAAATTGGCAGCTGTTGATTGGGAGAGGCTGTTTGAGGGTAAATCCACATCTGGCATGCGGGAGTCTTTTAAGGAACAGTTGTTAGGGCTGCAGGATAGGCATGTGCCTGTAAAAAAGAAGGATAGAAAGGGTAGGATTCGAGAACCGCGGGGCAGCACGGTAGCACAGTGGTTTGCACTGCTGTTTCACAGCTCCAGGGACCTGGGTTCGATTCCCAGCTCGGGTCACTGTCTGTGTGGAGTTTGCACATTCTCCTCGTGTCTGCGTGGGTTTCCTCCGGGTGCTCCGGTTTCCTCCCACATTCCAAAGATGTGCGGGTTAGATTGATTGGCCATGCTTAAATCGCCCCTTAGTGTCCTGAGATGTGTAGGTTAGAGGGATTAGTGGTTAAAATATGGAGGCATATGGGGGTAGGGCCTGGGTGGGATTGTGGTCGGTGCAGACTCGATGGGCCGAATGGCCTCTTTCTGTACTGTAGGGTTTCTATGATTCTATGATAACCAGGGAAATTGAGGGATTGGTCAAAAAGAAAAGAGAGGGGTACGTTAGGTCCAGGCAGCTAAAAACGGAGGGAGCTCTGGAGGAATACAAAGAAAGTAGGAAAGAACTCAAACGAGGAATTAGAAGGGCAAAAAGGATCACGAAATGTCCTTGGCAGACAGGATTAAGGAGAATCCCAAGGCATTTTATTCATACGTTAGGAACAAAAGGGTTGTCAGGGAAAAAACCGGACCTCTCAGGGACAAAAGTGGGGAATTAGGGGAGATCCTAAATGAAAGAAGTAGGGGAGATCCTAAATGAATACTTTGCGTCGGTATTCACAAAGGAGAGGGATGTGTTGACTGGGAGTGTCTCGGAGGGGAGTGTTGACCCGTTAGAGAAAATCTCCATTACAAGGGAGGAAGTGTTAGGATTTTTAGAGAATATAAAGACTGACAAATCCCCAGGGCCTGATGGAATCTATCCAAGGCTGCTCAGGGAGACAAGAGATGAAATTGCTCCACCTGTGAACCTGAGTTTATATTCTCTGGAGTTTAGAAGAATGAGAGGTGATCTCATTGACAGCTATAGGATTCTGAAGGGGTTTGATAGGGCGGTTGCTGAGAGATCGTTTCTGCCAGTTGGGGAATCTAAAACAGGGGATACTCTCAGGCTAAGAGGCTGATCATTTAGGACTGAACTGAGGAGAAATTACTTCACTCAAAGGATTGTGAATCTTTAGAATTCTCTCTCTCAGAGACAGTGGAGGCTCCCTCATTGAATATTCTTAAGATTGAGTTTGATAGATTCTTGAATGACAGGACAGTCCAAGGGTATAAAGGGTAGACAGGAAAATGGAAATTTGATTTGATTTGATTTGATTTATTATTGTCACATGTTTTGGGATACAGTGAAAAGTATTGTTTCTTGCACGGTATCCAGACAAAGCATACCATACATAGAGTACATGGGGAAAAGGAAAAGAGAGGGTGCTGAATATAGCATTACAGTCATAGCTTGGGTGTAGAGAAAGATCAGCTTAATATAAGGTAGATCCATTCAAAAGCCTGCTGGCAGCAGGGAAGAAGCTGTTCTTGAGTTGGTTGATATGTGATCTCAGAGTTTTGTATCCTTTTCCCAACGGAAGGTGGAAGAGAGAATGTCCAGGGTGCGTGGGGTCCTTAATTATGCTGGCTGCTTTGCCGAGGCAGCAGGAAGTGTAGACAGAGTCAAAGGCTGGGAGGCTGGTTTGGGTGATGGATTGGGCTACATTCACAACTCTTTGTAGTTTCTTGCGGTCTTGGGCAAAGCGGGAGCCATACCAAGCTGTGATACATCCAGAAAGGATGCATTCTGTGGTGCATCTGTAAAGGTTGGTGAGAGCCGTAACGGACATGCCGAATTTCCTTAGTCTTCTGAGAAAGTAGAGGCATTGATGGGCTTTCTTAACTATAGTGTCAGCATGGGGGGACCAGGACAGGTTGTTGGTGATCTGGACATGTAGAAACTTGAAGCTCTTAACCACTTCCGTTTCATCCCCGTTGATGCAGATGCATGTTCTCCACTACGCTTCCTGAAGTCAATGACTATCTCTTTCATTTTACTGACAGTGAGGGAGAGATTATTGTCATCGCACCATTTCATTAGATTCTCTCTCTCTTTCCTGTACTCTGTCTCGTCATTGTTTGAGATCCGACCCACTACGGTGGTGTCATCAGCAAATCTGAAAATCAAGTTGGAGGGGAATTTGGCCACATAGTCATAAGTGTATAAGGAGTATAGTAGGGGGCTGAGGATGCAGCCTTGTGGGGCACCGGTGTTGAGGATAATTATGGAGGAGGTGTCGTTGCCTATCCTTACTGATTGCGGTCTGTGGGTTGGGAAGTCCAGGGTCCAATCACAATCAGATTAACCATGGCCTTAACAAATTGCAGAGTAGGCTTGATGGGCCGAATGGCCTGCTCCTGCTCTTTATTCTTTGTAAGCATGTTCCATTTTCATTCACATCTATAGAGCAAATTGCTGTGGTTCAGTTGCAGCTCTGGAAATGAATGGCCTGAGGAGAGAGTAGTTATTGCTGATTCTCCACTGTTCCCAGATTGCCCGTGGATCCACACAGGGCAATTGGCCTTGATTCTGAAAGCCCCGTTTCCCCATTGGAGCAATGCCTTAGTTGTCCCAGCTGCCAATCTTTAGCAGGCACTGGTCGGGAGATCTTCAGCAACTTGAGACCGAGTCCTTGCTCCGTGTGGTGAACCAGCTTTACTTAAAATCACACAAGACAAAATTGTGATTTGCCTTTTTAAGCAGCTTGTGTGTAAGGATCGCAGGTTCAATCTGTTGTTCACACTGCATCTGCCTGACTGAATTTGAGAGGTGTGAGCACCAACCATCCCCCATCAAAAATAAACCCATAAGAAAATATAGTGGGAGGCCTGCGGGAGATGTAGTAAGTGTTGGATAGGCCCCAACAGTTACACAGATGTAGCAGTATCCCTCCTCCCTGGTACCCAGGCACCCACTGAGTGCTGTAAGCCAGTGGAATCAATCACTATAATGAATATGCAGCCTGCCATCCATGTACAGTCACCATGGGTGTTAGAGAGGTGTGAAAAGCTGCCAACTGCAGTGCCTTCTGGGAGCAGGTCCTCATGTTTTTGGGTTGATTCTGTCTATAAGTAATGATCAGGAATACTGCCCTCCCTCCCACACACTGCACTACGCAACCGCCTCAATCATTCACTTTTCCAAAGTGCACCAATTAAAGTTTCACTGCAAGGGAGAGCGATAGTAACAGAGCGGTGATATATTTCTAAGTCAGGATAGTGTGTGACTTGGAGGGAAACTTGCAGGTGGTGGTGTTCCCATGTGTCTGCTTGATGAATAAAGATTCACAGTGTTCTTAACAGATTTTTAAGTCATTAGAAGCAGTGATACAGGTTAACAAGGCCATAAAATTGCAAACCAATCAGTGTGGTTCATTTCCAGAGGGATAGAATTGAAAAGCTGAGAAATTTTGTAAAGCTTTTAAACAATTGTAATACTTTGAACTTTTCTCGTCTTTTATTAGAAGAAGGATATGGGGAACTGGAGAAAGTTTTTTTTCTTCATTTTGTGGGACATGGGTGTCGCTGGCTGGCCAGCATTTATTGCCCATCCCGAGTTGCCCTTGGAGGGCAGTTGAGAGTCAACTGTGGCTGTGGCTCCGGAATCACATGTAGGCCAGACCGGGTAAGGATGGCAGATTTCCTTCCCTAAAGGGCATTAATGAACCAGATGGGTTTTTCCAACAATAGACAATGGTTTCATGGTCATCAGTAGATTCTTCATTCCAGATATTTTTAGTGAATTCAAATTCCACCACCTGCCGTGGGCGGGATTTGAACCCGGGTCCCCAGAACATTAACTGAGTTCCTGGATTAATAGTTTAGCGATAATACCACTAGGCCACGTGCAGAAAATAGACAAGAACTGAGAGATTCAATCAGGAAATACTGAACCGGAGAGGGTTCTTTTCTTTAGAATGAGATTATTTAATAGTTTAAAATTATAAAAGAGTTCAAAGGGCAAGACATAGTTTCCACATGTGGGGAGTTCAAAATTAAGGGCCATAAATATAGAATTCAGGAGAAACTTCTTTAGCCAGAGAGTAGTGGGAATGTGGAACTCACTCCCACAGGGAGTTGTCAAGGGAATAGTATAAAAGATACAACTAAGGGCAAAGCAGGATAAACACAAGCAAGAGAAAGGAATAAATGGATATGATGAAAGACTCGTGGAGATGAACACTGGTATTGAGCAGTTGGGCAAATGACCTGGTGTTGTGCTGTAAATTGATCAAAGTCTTAATGGAAATGCAGGTTTGAAGGAGAGTCTTAAAGGAGATAGGTGAAATAGAGAGGGGGGAGGTTTCGGGAGGGAATTCCAGAGTTCAGACCCTCAGCAGCTGAACACATGACCACCAGGGAAGGGGAGATTGAAATTGGGAATGCTCAGGAGGAAGGAACACAAAGATTTCGATCGGTTTGAAGAGATTACAAGATTGGGAGGGGAGAGGTCATGAAAAGATCTGAACACTAGAATCCAGGTTTTCAGAGCTCAGCAATGCACTCCCAGGGTGCAATGCAGCCAACACAGGGGTGAAGAGAAATTGGTACAATTAGGAGAGTAGAATAGCTATCACATTTGCACAATCTACCCCCATTCACATTAACAGATATCCTGTGTTCAGCATTATTCCCTCTGGGGCTTCAATCACAAACAAAGCTCCAAAATCCAGGGACGCTTTGGAGTTGTACTATATGTGTTATTTAATCACGATGCCACACTTCTCTGATATCGCTGCTGCTATAGAATGAAATCGCTTCGAAAATAAATGGTTGATTATAACTTGTTTTATCAAAGGCTGACACTTTGTTCACTCATCTGCTCTGAGTGAAAGCTCAAGATTCAGTTCCACTGGGTTCAGCTATTCTTTGTTTTCACCTCATCTGATTCTGGAGTTTATTTTTGCCACATTAATGTGAACCTGCTCTTATAACTAAAACTCTTCAATTTACAAGTGTGATCGCTGATTTATGGGGTATTCATTGGGTAGATTAATATTTTCTCAGGTGCCTGTCTAATGAAATAGGATTTTACTGTGTATGTGGTGTGTCTACTAAATATATGGGAAATTTATTGGATATAGAACATAGAATATTACAGCTCAGTACAGGCCCTTCGGCCCTCGATGTTGCGCCGACCAGTGGTACCAATCTAAAGCCCCTCTAATCTACACTATTCCAATATCATCCATATGTTTATCCAATAACCACTTGAACGCTCCCAACGTTGGATATTGATCGAGTACGTGGAGTATTTATTTGATATATAGAATATTTATTGGATATACAGAGCATTGGGTATATCGGGGATATATTTGATATTTGGAGTGTTTACTGGCCTGTATTGGATACATTCCCCACTTAATATTATTGCACTTGAAATGGGTATACTGACCACCAACTAAACTCAATTATTTTCATCTTGATAACAGCAGTGTTATTGGTAATATTACATTGTGATAACCAGCTGGTGTAAAATATTTAATTCATAAACATCAGCAGCTGCAGAGTTCCAAATAAAAGGAATTTTTCATGTTCACATTCCTAAACAAGGGACTGAAACGTAACATCCACCCAGAGTCAGGTTGTGTTTTTAGACCTGAGATTCCTTCCTTAGCATTCACCACTTTAAGCAATTCTGATTGCTGAAATATCTGAATTAGTATGCTGCAGAGTGGTACAGGGGAGAGCTTTGGCAGGACACAGGCAGGCTGATGTGCCAACTCTCAGCCACGGTTGAATCTTACAGTTCCTGGCAAGACATGAGCTGAATGTAAAGGGTGTGATTTCTCTGGATAGTCTTAGTTACAGTGTGGTGTGTGACACTGAGGAGAGCTGCAGCACCAACAGATGCCAGTGCTGCATTACACCACTGATAATATCAACCTGAGGGTGACAAAATCTCCAGGAAGGATCCTGCATTCGGCTCCAGCTATGGACTGTAGAGGAACCTTTATTGATGGATTATTCTGCCTGATGATCCGACTCTCTGTATCTGACGCTTTAGTTCACTCATTCCTTCATCTCCGGAATCCGAGGAATTTCATCACATCATCCCTTGCACATTCAGCAGTCAATGAAAAGTCATTGAGGAGAGGATACTAGCTAGCAGGCACAAATAGATTTATATCTAACCCCGTGCTGTACCTGTCCTCTGAATGCTTGATGGGGACAGTGTAGAGAGAGCTTTAGACCGTATATAACACCGTGTTGTACCTGTCCTGTGAGCGTTTGATAGGGACAGTGCAGAGCAAGCTTTACTCTGTATCTAACCCTGTGCTGTACCTGACCTGGGAGTGTTTGATGGAACAGTGTAGAAGAAGCTTTTTCTCTATCTAACTCCGTGCTGTACCTGACCTGGGGATGCTTGATGGAGTGGAGATGCCGGCGTTGGACTGGGGTAAACACAGTAAGAAGTTTAACAACACCAGGTTAAAGTCCAACAGGTTTTTTTGGTAGCAAAAGCCACACAAGCTTTCGGAGCCTTAAGCTCTTTCTTCAGATGAGTGGGAATTCTGTTCACAAACAGGGCATGCTTGATGGGGACAGTGTAGAGGGAGCTTTACTCTGTATCTAACCCCATGCTGTACCTGTCCTCAGAGTGTTTGATGGGGACAGTGAAGAGGGAGCTTTACTCTGTATCTAACCCCGTGCTGTCCCTGTCCTGGGAGTGTTTGATGGGGAGAGTGTAGAGGGAGCTTTACTCCGTATCTAACCCCATGCTGTACCTGTCCTCAGAGTGTTTGATGGGGACAGTGTAGAGGGAGCTTTACGCTGTATCTAACCCTGTGCTGTACCTGTCATGGGAGTGTTTGATGGAGACAGTGTTGAGGGACCTTTACTCTGTATCTAACCCTGTGCTATACCTGTCCTCAGGGTGTTTGATGGGGACAGTGAAGAGGGAGTTTTACTCTGTATCTAACCGTGTACTGTACCTATCCTGGGAGTGTTTGTCGCGGACAGTGTAGAGGGAGGTTTACTCTTTATCCAACTCTGAGCTGTACCTGTTCTGGGAGTATTTGATGGGGACAGTGTAGAAGAAGCTTTTTCTCTATCTAACTCCGTGCTGTATCTGTCCTGGGGATGCTTGATGGGGTGGAGTTGCTGGCTTTGGACTGGGGTAAACACAGTAAGAAGTTTAACAACACCAGGTTAAAGTCCAACAGGTTTATTTGGTAGCAAAAGCCACAAGCTTTCGGAGCCTTAAGCTCCTTCTTTAGGTGAGTGGGAATTCTGTTCACAAACAGGGCATGCTTGATGGGGACAGTGAAGAGGGAGCTTTATGCTGTATCTAACCCCGTGCTGTACCTGTCATGGGAGTGTTTAATGGAGACAGTGTTGAGGGACCTTTACTCTGTATCTAACCCTGTGCTGTACCTGTCCTCAGGGTGTTTGATGGGGACAGTGAAGAGGGAGATTTACTCTGTATCTAACCCCGTGCTGTCCCTGTCCTGGGTTTGTTTGATGGGGACAGTGTAGAGGGAGATTTACTCCGTATCTAACCCCATGCTGTACCTGTCCTCAGAGTGTTTGATGGGGACAGTGTAGAGGGAGCTTCATGCTGTATCTAACCCCGTGCTGTACCTGTCATGGGAGTGTTTGATGGAGACAATGTTGAGGGGCCTTTACTCTGTATCTAACCCTGTGCTATACCTGTCCTCAGGGTGTTTGATGGGGACAGTGAAGAGGGAGTTTTACTCTGTATCTAACCCTGTACTGTACCTATCCTGGGAGTGTTTGTCGCGGACAGTGTAGAGGGAGGTTTACTCTTTATCCAACTCTGAGCTGTACCTGTTCTGGGAGTATTTGATGGGGACAGTGTAGAAGAAGCTTTTTCTCTATCTAACTCCGTGCTGTATCTGTCCTGGGGATGCTTGATGGGGTGGAGTTGCTGGCTTTGGACTGGGGTAAACACAGTAAGAAGTTTAACAACACCAGGTTAAAGTCCAACAGGTTTATTTGGTAGCAAAAGCCACAAGCTTTCGGAGCCTTAAGCTCCTTCTTTAGGTGAGTGGGAATTCTGTTCACAAACAGGGCATGCTTGATGGGGACAGTGAAGAGGGAGCTTTATGCTGTATCTAACCCCGTGCTGTACCTGTCATGGGAGTGTTTAATGGAGACAGTGTTGAGGGACCTTTACTCTGTATCTAACCCTGTGCTGTACCTGTCCTCAGGGTGTTTGATGGGGACAGTGAAGAGGGAGATTTACTCTGTATCTAACCCCGTGCTGTCCCTGTCCTGGGTTTGTTTGATGGGGACAGTGTAGAGGGAGATTTACTCCGTATCTAACCCCATGCTGTACCTGTCCTCAGAGTGTTTGATGGGGACAGTGTAGAGGGAGCTTCATGCTGTATCTAACCCCGTGCTGTACCTGTCATGGGAGTGTTTGATGGAGACAATGTTGAGGGGCCTTTACTCTGTATCTAACCCTGTGCTATACCTGTCCTCAGGGTGTTTGATGGGGACAGTGAAGAGGGAGTTTTACTCTGTATCTAACCCTGTACTGTACCTATCCTGGGAGTGTTTGTCGCGGACAGTGTAGAGGGAGGTTTACTCTTTATCCAATCCTGAGCTGTACCTGTTCTGGGAGTGTTTGATGGGGACAGTGTAGAAGAAGCTTTTTCTCTATCTAACTCCATGCTGTATCTCTCCTGGGGATGCTTGATGGGGTGGAGATGCTGGCTTTGGACTGGGATAAACACAGTAAGAAGTTTAACAACACCAGGTTAAAGTCCAACAGGTTTATTTGGTAGCAAAAGCCACACAAGCTTTCGGAGCCTTAAGCTCCTTCTTCAGGTGAGTGAGAATTCTGTTCACAAACAGGGCATGCTTGATGGGGACAGTGTAGGATGAGCTTTATGCTGTATCTAACCCCGTGCTGTACCTGTCATGGGAGTGTTTAATGGAGACAGTGTTGAGGGACCTTTACTCTGTATCTAACCCTGTGCTGTACCTGTCCTGGGAGTGTTTGATGGGGACAGTGTAGAGGGAGATTTACTCTGTATCTAACCCCGTGCTGCACCTGTCCTGGGAGTGTTTGATGGGGACAGTGTAGAGGGAGCTTTACTCTGTATCTAACCCCGTGCTGTACCTGTCCTGGGAGTGTTTGATGGGGGACAGTGTAGAGGGAGCTTTACTCTGTATCTAACCCCGTGCTGTACCTGTCCTGGGAGTGTTTGATGGGGACAGTGTAGAGGGAGATTTACTCTGTATCTAACCCCGTGCTGCACCTGTCCTGGGAGTGTTTGATGGGGACAGTGTAGAGGGAGCTTTACTCTGTATCTAACCCCGTGCTGTACCTGTCCTGGGAGTGTTTGATGGGGGACAGTGTAGAGGGAGATTTACTCTGTATCTAACCCCGTGCTGTACCTGTCCTGGGAGTGTTTGATGGGGGACAGTGTAGAGGGAGATTTACTCTGTATCTAACCCCGTGCTGTACCTGTCACTTGGTGGGACCTCCCAGAAGCTGTTGAGATCAGATGGCATGCGTTTGCTCCCAGTAGGAAGCAGCTTTCTGTTAGTTGGAGAATTGGATCACAGACACAATCTGCTTCATCTCACGCCAGCAAAAGGAACTTTATGTAAATTGAAATGAAACTGTTATGAATTAGAATTCCATGGAGCATAAAGCAAGCAGCAGAGATGTGAGGGTCATTTGGGGGTTTCCTCACTCCCTCCCTGCCTGACCCCGGAAGGAAAACGGAAATACCCAAGAAAAAGTCACCTGGAGACCATCTCTCTGACAGAACAGAGAATCTATCAAATATTTATCTCAACCTTTCCTGCAGTTTGTTTACTGAAAGATATGCAGATGAGGTCAAGACATACACTGTACAGAGTGGAGGCCAGTGCCTATTTGAAGAGCTGTATAAAACATCCTGAAGATTTCTCAATGTAATATATTTAATCATTCCTAAACTAAAAATTTTACTATATGTTAAATAAACACTGACTCTGTACAGTTACACAGTGAGTGATCCTTACCCTGAATAAACAGTGACTCTGTACAGTTACACAGTGAGTGATCCTTACCCTGAATAGACAGTGACTCTGTACAGTTACACAGTGAATGATCCTTACCCTGCTGAATAACCAGTGACTCTGTACAGTTACACAGTGAGTGATCCTTACCCTGAATAAACAGTGACTCTGTACAGTTACACAGTGAATGATCCTTACCCTGCTGAATAACCAGTGACTCTGTACAGTTACACAGTGAGTGATCCTTACCCTGCTGGATAAACAGTGACTCTGTACAGTTACACAGTGAGTGATCCTTACCCTGCTGAATAAACAGTGACTCTGTACAGTTACACAGTGAGTGATCCTTACCCTGAATAAACAGTGACTCTGTACAGTTACACAGTGAGTGATCCTTACTCTGAATAAACAGTGACTCTGTACAGTTACACAGTGAGTGATCCTTACCCTGAATAAACAGTGACTCTGTACAGTTACACAGTGAATGATCCTTACCCTGCTGGATAAACAGTGACTCTGTACAGTTACACAGCGAGTGATCCTTACCCTGGATAAACAGTGACTCTGTACCGTTATGATGTGGAGATGCCGGTGTTGGACTGGGGTAAACACAGTAAGAAGTCTCACAACATCAGGTTAAAGTCCAACAGGTTTATTTGGTAGCAAATACCATAAGCTTTCGGAGCACTGCTCCTTCGTCAGATGGAGTGGAAATGTGCTCTCAAACAGTGCACAATCTGTGCACTGTTTGTGCACTGTTTGAGAGCACATTTCCACTCTGTCTGACGAAGGAGCAGTGAACAAAGAGAACAAAGAACAAAGAACAATACAGCACAGGAACAGGCCCTTCGGCCCTCCAAGCCCGCGCCGATCCCCGGTCCAGGATTGAATCCTGAATCCAGGATCCCCGCCCAATTTTCCAGCCTATCTACAGACCAATATCCTATCCACCGAGCTGTCCCTCACAGCTACGATGCTTTGTTCATTACAACCTATTAACTCACCCCCACCCCCCTATTCCAGACCATGTGATCCCCAGGGAGAGGCGAAAACCCAGAGTGAAAAACCCCAGGGCCAATATGGGGAAAAAAAAAATCTGGGAAATTCCTCTCCGACCCCCTGAGGCGATCGAAATGAGTCCAGGAGATCACAATGGCCCTGATCGGAAAATGCTTCCCAACCCTAGTCATTTCCACTTCCATGAACACCATATGAATTCCCTGCCCCCGAGACAGGTTCCCAACTATCCGCAGTCTCGCTCTGTACTGGCACCAGCAAGATGATCATAGAATGAAGCCTTGAAACGAGAAACAAGGAACAATTAGCTCGCGCCGCTCCCTGGTCCAAACTAGACCACTCTTTTGTATCCCTCCATTCCCACTCCGGTCATATAGCTATATATAGTGCTCCGAAAGCATATGGTATTTGCTACCAAATAGATCTGTTGGACTTTAACCTGGTGTTGTGAGACTTCTTACTGTCTGTACAGTTACACAGTGAGTGATCCTTACCCTGCTGAATAAACAGTGACTCTGTACAGTTACACAGTGAGTGATCCTTACCCTGCTGAATAAACAGTGACTCTGTACAGTTACACAGTGAGTGATCCTTACCCTGAATAAACAGTGACTCTGTACAGTTACACAGTGAGTGATCCTTACCCTGAATAAACGGTGACTCTGTACAGTTACACAGTGAGTGATCCTTACCCTGGATAAACAGTGACTCTGTACCGTTATGATGTGGAGATGCCGGTGTTGGACTGGGGTAAACACAGTAAGAAGTCTCACAACATCAGGTTAAAGTCCAACAGGTTTATTTGGTAGCAAATACCATAAGCTTTCGGAGCACTGCTCCTTCGTCAGATGGAGTGGAAATGTGCTCTCAAACAGTGCACAATCTGTGCACTGTTTGTGCACTGTTTGAGAGCACATTTCCACTCTGTCTGACGAAGGAGCAGTGCTCCGAAAGCATATGGTATTTGCTACCAAATAGATCTGTTGGACTTTAACCTGGTGTTGTGAGACTTCTTACTGTCTGTACAGTTACACAGTGAGTGATCCTTACCCTGCTGAATAAACAGTGACTCTGTACAGTTACACAGTGAGTGATCCTTACCCTGAATAAACAGTGACTCTGTACAGTTACACAGTGAGTGATCCTTACCCTGAATAAACGGTGACTCTGTACAGTTACACAGTGAGTGATCCTTACCCTGAATAAACAGTGACTCTGTACAGTTACACAGTGAGTGATCCTTACCCTGAATAAATTTGATTTGATATATTTTATTATTGTCACATGTATTAGAATACAGTGAAAAGTATTGTTTCTTGCACGCTATCCAGACAAAGCATACCGTTCATAGAGAAGGAAAGGAGAGAGTGCAGAATGTAGTGTTACAGTCATAGCTAGGGTGTACAGAAGGATCAACTTAATGCAAGGTAAATCCATTCAAAAGTCTGACGGCAGCAGGGAAGAAGCTGTTCTTGAGTCGGTCGGTACGTGACCTCAGACGTTTGTATCTTTTTCCCGACGGGAGATGGTAGAAGAGAGAATGTCCGGGGTGCGTGGGGTCCTTAATTATGCTGGCTGCTTTGCCGAGGCAGCGGGAAGTGTAGACACAGTCAATGGATGGAAGGCTGGTTTGCGTGATGGATTGGGCTACAGTCATGAGCTTTTGTGGTTCCTTGCAGTCTTGGGCAGAGCAGGAGCCATACCAAGCTGTGAAACAACCAGAAAGAATGTTTTTTATGGTGCATCTGTAAAATCTGGTGAGAGTCATAGCTGACATGCCAAATTTCCTTCGTCTTCTGAGAAAAAAGAAGCGTTGGTGGGCTTGCTTAACTATAGTGTCGGCAGGGGGAACCAGGACAGGTTGCTGGTGATCTGGACACCTGAAAACCTGAAGCTGTCGACCCTTTCTACTTCGTCCCCATTGATGTAGACAGGGACATGTTCTCCTTTACGCTTCCTGAAGTCGATGACAATATCCTTCGTTCTGTTGACATTGAGGGAGAGATTATTGTTGCCGCACCAATTCACCAGATTCTCTCTCTCATTCCTGTTACTAGTGGTGTACCGCAAGGATCTGTTTTGGGGCCACTGCTGTTTGTCATTTTTATAAATGATCTGGATGAGGGCGTAGAAGGATGGGTTAGTAAATTTGCAGATGACACTAAAGTCGGTGGAGTTGTGGACAGTGCGGAAGGATGTTGCAGCTTACAGAGGGACATAGATAAGCTGCAGAGCTGGGCTGAGAAGTGGCAAATGGAGTTCAATGCGGAAAAGTGTGAGGTGATTCACTTTGGAAGGAGTAGCAGGAATACAGAGTACTGGGCTAATGGTAAGATACTTGGTAGTGTGGATGAGCAGAGAGATCTCGGTGTCCATGTGCATAGATCCCTGAAAGTTGGCACCCAGATTGATAGGGTTGTTAAGAAGGTATACGGTGTGTTAGCCTTTATTGATAGAGGGATCGAGTTTCGGAGCCATGAGGTCGTGTTGCAGTTGTACAAAACTCTGGTGTGACCGCATTTGGAGTATTGCATACAGTTCTGGTCGCTGCATTATAGGTAGGATGTGGAAGCATTGGAAAGGGTGCAGAGGAGATTAACCAGGTTGTTGCCTGGTATGGTGGGAAGGTCTTATGAGGAAAGGCTGAGGGACTGGAGTCTGTTTTCGTTAGAGAGAAGAAGGTTAAGAGGTGACTTAATAGAGGCATATGAGATGATCAGAGGATTGGATAAGGTGGACAGTGAGAGCCTTTTTCCTCGGATGGTGATGGCTAGCACGAGGGGGACATAGCTTTAAATTGAGGGGTGATAGATATAGGACAGATGTCAGAGGTAGGTTCTTTACTCAGAGAGTGGTAAGGGCGTGGAATGCCCTGCCTGCAGCAGTAGTGGACTCGCCAACATTAAGGGCATTTAAATGGTTATTGGATAAACATATGGATGATATTGGAATAGTGTAGGTTAGATGGGCTTTAGATTGGTTTCACAGGTCGGCGCAACATCGAGGGCCGAAGGGCCTGTACTGCGCTGTAATATTCTATGTTCTATGTATTCTGTCTCGTCATTGTTTGAGATCCGACCCACTACAGTGGTGTCGTCAGCAAAATTGAAAATCAAATTGGAGAGCAATTTGTCCGCACAGTCAGAGGTGTATAAGGAGTAGAGTAGGGGGCTGAGGACACAGCCTTGTGGGGCACTAGTTTTGAGGATGATCATGGAGGAGGTGTTGGTGCCTATCCTTACTGCTGGTGGTTCTGACATCCATCATTATAATGTGCTTCGAAAGGTTAGTCATGGCACGAATCAATTCCAGCCTCCCGGATTACCTGGATCCACTACAGTTTGCCTACCGCCGCAACAGGTCCACAGCAGATGCCATCTCCCAGGCCCTGCACTCAACCCTGGAACACCTAGATAACAAGGGCACCTATGTCAGACTCCTATTTATTGACAAGAGCTCAGCCTTCAACACCATTATTCCAATGAAACTCATCTCCAAACTCCGTGGCCTGGACCTTGGCACCTCCCTCTGCTAAACAGTGACTCTGTACAGTCACACAGTGAGTGATCCTTACCCTGAATAAACAGTGACTCTGTACAGTTACACAGTGAGTGATCCTTACCCTGAATAAACAGTGACTCTGTGCAGTTATAGAGTCATAGAGTCATAGAGGTTTACAGCATGGAATCAGACCCTTCGGCCCAATGTGTCCATGCTGCCCCTTTTTTTAACCCCTAAGCTAGTCCCAATTGCCTGCGTTTGACCCATATCCCTCTATGCTCATCTTACCCATGTAACTGTCTAATTGCTTTATAAAAGACAAAGTTATTCCCGCCTCTACTACTACCTCTGGAAGCTCGTGCCAGACACTCACCATCCTCTGAGTGAAAAAATTGTCCCTCTGGACCCTTTTGTATCTCTCCCCTCTCACCTTAAACTTATGCCCTCTAGTTTTAGACTCCCCTACCTTTAGGAAAATGACTATCTAGCTGATCTGTGCCCCTCATTATTTTATAGATCTCTATAAGATCACCCCGCAGCCTTCTTTGCTCCAGAGAAAAAAGTCCCAGTCTATCCAGTCTCTCCTTATAACTCAAACCATCAAGTCCCGGTAGCATCCTAGTAAATCTTTTCCGCACTCTTTCTAGTTTAATAATATCCTTTCTATAATAGGGTGACCAGAATTGCACACAGTATTCCAAGTGTGGCTTTATCAATGTCTTGTACAACTTCAACAAGACATTCCAACTCCTGTATTCAATGTTCTGACCGATGAAACCAAGCATGCCGAATGCCTTCTTCACCACTCTGTCCATCTGTGACTCCACTTTCAAGGAGGTATGAACATGTACCCCTAGATCTCTTTGTTCTGTAACTCTCCTCAACACCCTACCATTAACTGAGTAAGTCCTGCCCTGGTTCAATGTACCAAAATGCATCATCTTGCATTTGTCTAAATTAAACTCCATCTGCCATTCGTCAGCCCACTAGCCCAATTGATTAAGAACCCATTGCAATTGGAGATAACTTTCTTCACTGTCCACTATGCCACCAATCTTAGTGTCATCTGCAAATTTACTAACCATGCCTCCTATATTCACATCCAAATCATTATTATAAATGACAAATAACAGTGGACCCAGCACTGATCCTTGAGGCACACCACTGGTCACAGGCCTCCAGTTTGAAAAACAACCCTCTACAACCACCCTCGGGCTTCTGTCAAGAAGCCAATTTTGTATCCATTCAGATACCTCACCCTGGATCCCGTGAGATTTAACTTTATGCTACAACGTACCATGTGTACCTTGTCAAAGGCCTTGTTAAAGTCCATGTAGACAACATCAACTGCACTGCCCTCATCTACCTTCTTGGTTACCCCTTCAAAAAACTCAATTAAATTTGTGAGAGATGATTTTCCACTCACAAAGCCATGCTGACTGTCCCTAATCAGTCCTTGCGTCTCTAAATGCCTGTAGATCCTGTCTCTCAAAATACCTTCCAACAATTTACCCACCACAGATGTGAGGCTCTTTGGCCTGCAGTTCCCAAGCTTTTCCCTGCAGCCCTTTTTAAACAAAGGCACAACATTTGCCACTCTCTAATCTTCAGGCACCTCACCCGTGACTATCGATGATTCAAATATCTGAGCTAGGGGACCCGCAATTTCCTCCCTAGCCTCCCACAATGTCCTGGGATACACTTCATCAGGTCCTGGGGATTTATCTACCTTGATGCGCTTTAAGACTTCCAGCACCTCCTTCTCTGTAATATGTACACTCCTCAAGACATCACTATTTATTTCCCCAAGTTCCCTTTTCTCAACAGTAAATACTGATGAGAAATATTCATTTAGGATCTCACTCATCTCTTGTGGATCCGCACATAGATGATCTTGTTGATCCTTAAGAGGCCCCACTCTCCTCCTTGTTACTCTTTTGCCCTTTCTGTATTTGTAGAAGCTCTTTGGATTCTCCTTTGCCTTATCTGCCAAAACAATCTCGAGTCCCCTTTTTGCCCTCCTGATTTCTCTCTTAACTCTACTCCTACACCGTGTGTGACGCTCACCCTGCTGAATTAACAGTGACTCTGTACATTTACACAGTGAGTGAACCTTACCCTGAATAAACATTGACTCTGTACAGTTATGATGTGGAGATGCCGGCGTTGGACTGGGGTAAACACAGTAAGAAGTCTCACAACACCAGGTTAAAGTCCAACAGGTTTATTTGGTAGCAAAAGCCACCAGCTTTCGGAACGCTGCTCCTTCATCAGGTGAGTGGGATTTCAGTTCACAAACAGGGCATATAAAGACACAAACTCAATTTACAAGATAATGGTTGGAATGTGAGTCTTTACAGGTAATCAAGTCTTATAGGTACAGACAATGTGAGTGGAGGGAGCATTAAGCACAGGTTAAAGAGATGTGTATTGTCTCCACCCTAAACACGTTAAAGAAGCCATCCCCTACGGACAAGCCCTCCGTATACACAGGATCTGCTCGGATGAGGAGGATCGCAACAGACATCCCCAGACGCTGAAAGATGCCCTCATAAGAACAGGATATGGCGCTCGACTCATCGATCGAACGTTCCGACGCGCCACTGTGAAAAACCGCACCGACGTCCGCAGAAGACAAACACAGGACACGGTGGACAGAGTACCCTTCGTCGTCCAGTACTTCCCCGGAGCGGAGAAGCTACGACATCTTCTCCGGAGCCTTCAACATGTCATTGACGAAGACGAACATCTCGCCAAGGCCATCCCCACACCCCCACTTCTTTCCTTCAAATAACCCCACAAGCTCAAACAGACCATTGCCTGCAGCAAACTACCCAGCCTTCAGAAGGACAATGACCATGACACCACACAACCCTGCCCCAGCAACCTCTGCAAGATGTGCCGGATCATCGACATGGATGCCATCATCTCACAGGAGAACACCATCCACCAGGTACACGGTACATACACTTGCAACTCGCCAATGTTGTCGACCTGATACGCTGCAGGAAAGGATGTCCCGAGCCATGGTACATTGGGGAAACCATGCAGATGCTGCGACAACGGATGAATGAACACCGCTCGACAATCACCAGGCAAGAGTGTTCTCTTCCTGTTGGGGAACACTTCAGTGGGCATTCGGCCTCTGATCTTCGGGTAAGCATTCTCCAAGGTGGCCTTCACGACACACGACAGCGCAGAGTCGCTGAGCAGAAACTGATAACCAAGTTCCGCACACATGAGGCCGGCCTCAACCGGGATCTTGGGTTCATGTCACACTATCTGCAACCCCCACGGCTTGCCTGGGCTTGCAAAATCTCAACACCTGTCCTGGCTGGAGACAATACACATCTCTTTAACCTGTGCTTAACCCTCTCTCCTCAATTACCTGTAAAGACTCGCATTCCAGCCATTATTTTGTAAATTGAGTTTGTGTCTTTATATGCCCTGTTTGAGAACAGAACTCCCACTCACCTGATGAAGGAGCAGCGCTCCGAAAGCTTGTGGCTTTTGCTACCAAATAAACCTGTTGGACTTTAACCTGGTGTTGTGAGACTTCTTACTGTCTGTTATACAGTGAAAGATCCTTACCCTGAATAAACAGTGACTCTGTACAGTTACACAGTGAGTGATCCTTACCCTGCTGAATAAACAGTGACTCTGTAGTTACACAGTGAGTGATCCTTACTCTGAATAAACAGTGACTCTGTACAGTTACACAGTGAGTGATCATTACCCCGAATAAACAGTGACTCTGTACAGTTACACAGTGAGTGATCCTTACCCTGAATAAACAGTGACTCTGTACAGTTACACAGTGAGGGATCCTTACCCTGAATAAACAGTGACTCTGTAGAGTTACACAGTGAGTGATCCTAACCCTGCTGAATAAACAGTGACTCTGTATAGTTACACAGTGAGTGATCCTTACCCTGCTGAATTAACAGCGACTCTGTACAGTTACACAGTGAGTGATCCTTACCCTGCTGAATAAACAGTGACTCTGTACAGTTACACAGTGAGTGATCCTTACCCTGCTGAATTAACAGCGACTCTGTACAGTTACACAGTGAGTGATCCTTACCCTGCTGAATAAACAGTGACTCTGTACAGTTACACAGTGAGTGATCCTTACCCTGCTGAATAAACAGTGACTCTGTACAGTTACACAGTGAGTGATCCTTACCCTGCTGAATAAACAGTGACTCTGTACAGTTACACAGTGAGTGATCCTTACCCTGCTGAATAAACAGTGACTCTGTACAGTTACACAGTGTGTGACCCTTACCCTTAATAAACAGTGACTCTGTACAGTTACACAGTGAGTGATCCTTACCCTGCTGAATGAACAGTGACTCTGTACAGTTACACAGTGAGTGATCCTTACCCTGCTGAATAAACAGTGACTCTGTAGTTACACAGTGAGTGATCCTTACCCTGAATAAACAGTGACTCTGTACAGTTACACAGTGAGTGATCCTTACCCTGCTGAATAAACAGTGACTCTGTAGTTACACAGTGAGTGATCCTTACCCTGAATAAAAGTGACTCTGTACAGTTACACAGTGAGTGATCCTACCGTGATTAAACAGTGACTCTGTACAGTTACACAGTGAGTGATCCTTACCCTGCTGAATAAGCAGTGACTCTGTACAGTTACACATGAGTGATCCTTACCCTGCTGAATAAGCAGTGACTCTGTACAGTTACACAGTGAGTGATCCTTACCCTGCTGAATAAACAGCGACTCTGTACAGTTACATAGTGAGTGATCCTTACCCTGCTGAATAAGCAGCGACTCTGTACAGTTACACAGTGAGTGATCCTTACCCTGAATAAACAGTGACTCTGTACAGTTACACAGTGAGTGATCCTTACCCTGAATAAACAGTGACTCTGTACAGTTACACAGTGAGTGATCCTTACCCTGAATAAACAGTGACTCTGTACAGTTACACAGTGAGTGATCCTTACCCTGCTGAATAAACAGTGACTCTGTACAGTTACACAGTGAGTGATCCTTACCCTGCTGAATAAGCAGCGACTCTGTACAGTTACACAGTGAGTGATCCTTACCCTGCTGAATAAACAGTGACTCTGTACAGTTACACATGAGTGATCCTTACCCTGCTGAATAAGCAGCGACTCTGTACAGTTACACAGTGAGTGATCCTTACCCTGCTGAATAAACAGTGACTCTGTGTTTAAAAACAAGAACAAAGAACAAAGGAAAGTACAGCACAGGAACAGGCCCTTCGGCCCTCCAAGCTGTGCTGATCATGATGCTCTAACTAAATTTAAAAAACCTTCTGCCCTTACTCAGTCAGTATCCCTTTATTTCCTCCCTGTTCATGCACCCATCCAGTTTTTCTTAAATGTTGCTAATGTGCCGGCTTCCACCACCTCCTCTGGCAGCGCGTTCCAGGGACCCACCACTCTCTGCGTGAAAAACTTCCCCCGCACATCTCCCTTAAACTTTCCCCCTCTCACCTTGAACCTGTGCCCCCCTTGTAATTGACACTTCCACCCTAGGAAAAAGCCTCTGACCATCCACCTGTCTATGCCTATCATAATTTTGTAAACCTCTATCAGGGCGGCACGGTAGCACAGTGGTTAGCACTGCTGCTTCACAGCTTCAGGGTCCCGGGTTCGATTCCCGGCTCGGGTCACTGTCTGTGTGGAGTTTGCACATTGTCTGCGTGTGTTTCCTCCGGGTGCTCCGGTTTCCTCCCACAGTCCAAAGATGTGCGGGTTAGGTTGATTGGCCAGGTTAAAAATTGCCCCTTAGAGTCCTGAGATGCGTAGGTTAGAGGGATTAGCGGGTAAATATGTGGGGGTAGGGCCTGGGTGGGATTGTGGTCGGTACAGACTCGATGGGCCGAATGGCCTCCTTCTGTACTGTCGGGTTTCTATGATTTCCTCTCAGCCTCCATCTTTCCAGTGAAAACAATCCTAGTTTATTCAATCTCTCCTCATAGCCAACACCCTCGAGACCAGGCAACATCCTGGTGAACCTTCTTTGCACTCTCTCCAAAGCTTCCACGTCCTTCTGCCAGTGTGGTGACCAGAACTGCACGCAATACTCCAAATGCGGCCAAACCAAGGTTTTATATAGCTGCCGATTTCCCAACTATTGTACTCGATGCCCCGGCCAATGAAGGCAAGCATGCCATATGCCTTCTTAATCACCTTGGCCACCTGTGTTGCCACTTTTAGGGAACTGTGGACCTGCACGCCCAGATCCCTCTGTATGTTAATGTTCCCAAAGGTTCTGTCATTTACAGTATTAACTCACATCTAAATTTGATCCCCCAAGATGCATCACCTCACATTTGTCCGGATTAAACTCCATCTGCCATTTCTGTGCCCAAGTCTCAAATCTATCTCTATCCTGTTGTATCCTCTGACAATCCCCGGCACTATCAGCAACTCCACCAATCTTCGTGTCATCCACAAACTTACTAATCAGACCACCCACATTTTCCTCCAGATCATTTATATATACTACAAACAACAGGGGTCCCAGCACTGATCCCTGCGGGACACCACTAGCTACAGATCTCCATTCTGAAAAACATCCTTCCACCGCTACTCTCTGCCTTCTATAACCGAGCCAGTTCTGTATCCATCTGGCCAGCCCACCGCGAATCCCATGTGAATTCAGTTTTTGTACCAGTCTGCCATGTGGGACCTTGTCAAACGCCTTACTAAAGTCCATATGAACTCCATCCACAGCCCTTCCCGCATCTCACTTACATATCATCCCAGTTACACAGAGAGTGAATCTTACCCTGCCAAATAAACAGTGACTCTGTACAGTTACACAGTGAGTGATCCTTACCCTGAATAAACAGTGACTCTGTACAGTTACACAGTGAGTGATCCTTACCCTGCTGAATAAACAGTGACTCTGTACAGTTACACAGTGAGTGATCCTTACCCTGCTGAATAAACAGTGACTCTGTACAGTTACACAGTGAGTGATCCTTACCCTGAATAAACAGTGACTCTGTACAGTTACACAGTGAGTGATCCTTACCCTGAATAAACAGTGACTCTGTACAGTTACACAGTGAGTGATCCTTACTCTGAACAGAGAGATTTGGATCCATGCCTAAAGATTCATGCCTTGCGAATGTGTGTCTATATATAACTTGGAAAAGCTGCTGAATTTTTTAAAATCCTGGATGTTTAAAGTGAATAATCCTTACCCAACTAAATTAACGGAAATTCAGGGAACCAGAGATTCGAGACAAGTACAGAGACTGTGTGCTGGCAACAGCTGTTTGACTGGCTTAACTATTTGATATTTTGATTCTGGGACTCTTTTCCGGGACCCTTGATTTTGTCTGTGTTTTTGTGGTATTTTTACTCCTAATGCCCCTCTCCCAGGAGTAGGCTGCTGGCATGTCCTGGTGTAAAGCAGAGAAAGAGCCAGAGAAAGAATGACATCATTCCAGTTATTCAAAATTAGCAGTGACATAAGCCGGGGGTGAAAAAGTACAGGGAGGGAGGGAGGAGGACGGGGAGGGAAGGAGGAGGACAGGGAGGGGGGGGGAGGACAGGGAGGGTGTGAGGAGGACAGGGAGGGAGGGAAGAGGTACAGGGAGGGAGGGAGGAGGTCAGGGAGGGAGGGAGGAGGACAGGGAGGGAGGGAGGAGGTACAGGGATAGGAGTGATATTTGTGTAGTGGGAGAAGTTTGACATTGTGGAAGGGGAAGGGGTAAGATATGATATGGGCAGGGGATTGGTGGGAAGGGGAGGAGGTGAGATATGGGCAGGAGCGCATGTATAATAAGGCAGGAGATAAGGGGTGAGATATGGGCAGGGGTTGGGATAGGATTCAGGCAGGAGATGGGGTGAGATATGTTGTGTATGTTCAGTTTATAGTTTTGGAATGGACCGAGTACTAAAGGATAATCACTCTCGTAACTAATTTCTCAACAAATGCCACAATTATCTCGAGATTGTGTCCCCAGATTTGGAATCAAATGAGACATTAAACTCCATGCTGCAGGAACTGCTTTATTTTGACAATTCGAATTTACAGCCACTTTTTCCTCTCCTTAATCTCGATTCAAACTGCAGTGATTGAGTTTCTCTCCCATCCTGTTCAGTATCAGTGGATTAATTGGATATGTTTACCTTCATTCTGTACTGTCTGGAAACAAAGCTTCCTATTTTGATATTTTGTTAGTAGCTGCGTGAGGCTGGGATGATTCTCGATTCCATCGTTTTCTTTGATTTGTGATGTAAATTTTGGTTATAAAATGCTGTTATATTTTCACACCTCCTCAATTCTAGAACAGGAGCACAATGCTATACTGATGCTATTTCAGATTAAGATATACAATATTAACGTATGTCAGGAATAAATGAGTATCGCGTGGGGCTTAATCTGTTTTTCTAATATGAACACAAGCAGAGTGTTAGAGGAATTATACCGACAGCTGCTGTTTTTTATACCATTCTACTTGTCCAT